>NW_027454613.1:0-37500 GCF_040206685.1 Ascaphus truei | reverse complement strand
GGGGGGGGGTTAATGTTCCCAGGTGGGGGCTGTGTGTATGTATGGGGGGGTTAATGTTCCCAGGTGGGGGCTGTGTGTGTGTATGGGGGGGTTAATGTTCCCAGGTGGGGGGCGGTGTGTGTGTATGGGGGGGTTAATGTTCCCAGGTGGGGGGCTGTGTGTGTGTATGGGGGGGGTTAATGTTCCCAGGTGGGGGGCTGTGTGTGTGTATGGGGGGGGGGGGTTAATGTTCCCAGGTGGGGGCTGTGTGTGTGTATGGGGGGGGTTAATGTTCCCAGGTGGGGGCTGTGTGTGTATGGGGGGGTTAATGTTCCCAGGTGGGGCTGTGTGTATGTATGGGGGGGTTAATGTTCCAGGTGGGGGCTGTGTGTGTGTATGGGGGGGTTAATGTTCCCAGGTGGGGGGCGGTGTGTGTGTATGGGGGGGTTAATGTTCCCAGGTGGGGGCTGTGTGTGTGTATGGGGGGGGTTAATGTTCCCAGGTGGGGGGCTGTGTGTGTGTATGGGGGGGGGGTTAATGTTCCCAGGTGGGGGCTGTGTGTGTGTATGGGGGGGGTTAATGTTCCCAGGTGGGGGCTGTGTGTGTACTGGGGGGGTTAATGTTCCCAAGGTGGGGGCTGTGTGTGTGTATTGGGGGGGGTTAATGTTCCCAGGTGGGGGGCTGTGTGTGTGTGTATGGGGGGGTTAATGTTCCCAGGTGGGGGGCTGTGTGTGTGTATGGGGGGGTTAATGTTCCAGGTGGGGGGCTGTGTGTGTGTATGGGGGGGTTAATGTTCCCAGGTGGGGGGCTGTGTGTGTGTATGGGGGGGTTAATGTTCCCAGGTGGGGGGCTGTGTGTGTGTATGGGGGGGGTTAATGTTCCCAGGTGGGGGCTGTGTGTGTGTATGGGGGGGTTAATGTTCCCAGGTGGGGGGCGGTGTGTGTGTATGGGGGGGTTAATGTTCCCAGGTGGGGGGCTGTGTGTGTGTATGGGGGGGGTTAATGTTCCCAGGTGGGGGGCTGTGTGTGTGTATGGGGGGGTTAATGTTCCCAGGTGGGGGGCGGTGTGTGTGTATGGGGGGGGTTAATGTTCCCAGGTGGGGGGCTGTGTGTGTGTATGGGGGGGGTTAATGTTCCCAGGTGGGGGGCTGTGTGTGTGTATGGGGGGGGTTAATGTTCCCAGGTGGGGGGCTGTGTGTGTGTATGGGGGGGGTTAATGTTCCCAGGTGGGGGGCTGTGTGTGTGTATGGGGGGGTTAATGTTCCCAGGTGGGGGCTGTGTGTGTGTATGGGGGGGTTAATGTTCCCAAGGTGGGGGCTGTGTGTGTGTATGGGGGGGGGTTAATGTTCCCAGGTGGGGGCTGTGTGTGTGTATGGGGGGGGGTTAATGTTCCCAGGTGGGGGGCTGTGTGTGTGTATGGGGGGGTTAATGTTCCCAGTTGGGGGCAGTGTGTGTGTATGGGGGGGGGGTAATGTTCCCAGTTGGGGGCAGTGTGTGTGTATGGGGGGGGTAATGTTCCCAGTTGGGGGCGGTGTGTGTGTATGGGGGGGGGGGTTAATGTTCCCAGGTGGGGGCTGTGTGTGTGTACGGGGGTTAATGTTCCCAGGTGGGGGGCGGTGTGTGTGTATGGGGGGTGTTAATGTTCCCAGGTGGGGGATGGTGTGTGTGTATGGGGGGGGGGGGTAATGTTCCCAGGTGGGGGCTGTGTGTGTATGGGGGGGGGGGGTTAATGTTCCCAGGTGGGGGGCTGTGTGTGTGTATGGGGGGGTTAATGTTCCCAGTTGGGGGCGGTGTGTGTGTATGGGGGGTTAATGTTCCCAGGTGGGGGGCGGTGTGTTTGTATGGGTAGGTTAATGTTCCCAGGTGGGGGGCGGTGTGTTTGTATGGGGGGGGGGGTAATGTTCCCAGGTGGGGGGCGGTGTGTGTGTGTGTGTATGGGGGGGTAATGTTCCCAGGTGGGGGGCGGTGTGTGTGTATGGGGGGGTTAATGTTCCCAGGTGTGGGGGCTGTGTGTGTGTGTATGGGGGGGGTTAATGTTCCCAGGTGTGGGGGCTGTGTGTGTGTATGGGGGGGGTTAATGTTCCCAGGTGTGGGGGCTGTGTGTGTGTATGGGGGGGGTTAATGTTCCCAGGTGGGGGGCTGTGTGTGTATGGGGGGGGTTAATGTTCCCAGGTGGGGGGCGGTGTGTGTATGGGGGGGGGGTTAATGTTCCCAGGTGGGGGGCGGTGTGTGTATGGGGGGGGGGTTAATGTTCCCAGGTGGGGGGCTGTGTGTGTATGGGGGGGGTTAATGTTCCCGTGGGGGGGCGGTGTGTGTATGGGGGGGGGGGTTAATGTTCCCAGGTGGGGGGCTGTGTGTGTATGGGGGGGGGGTTAATGTTCCCAGGTGGGGGGCTGTGTGTGTATGGGGGGGGGGTAATGTTCCCAGGTGGGGGGCTGTGTGTGTATGGGGGGGGGGTAATGTTCCCAGGTGGGGGGCTGTGTGTGTGTATGGGGGGGGTTAATGTTCCCAGGTGGGGGGCGGTGTGTGTATAGGGGGCGGGGGGTTAATGTTCCCAGGTGGGGGGCTGTGTGTGTGTGTGTATGGGGGGGGGTTAATGTTCCCAGGTGGGAGGCGCTGTGTGTGTGTGGGGGGAGGGGGTTAATGCTCCCAGGTGGGGGGGCTATGTGTGTGTATCGGGGGGGGGTTAATGTTCCCAGGTGGGGGGGCGGTGTGTGTATGGGGGGGTTAATGTTCCCAGGTGGGGGGGCGGTGTGTGTGTGTGTGTTTATGGGGGGGGTAATGTTCCCAGGTGGGGGCTGTGTGTGTGTATGGTGGGGGGGTTAATGTTCCTGGGTGGGGGGCTGCTGTGTGTGTGTATGGGGGGGTTAATGGTCCCAGGTGGGGGGCGGTGTGTGTGTGTACGGGGGGGGGGTAATGTTCCCAGGCGGGGGGCGGTGTGTGTGTGTACGGGGGGGGGGTAATGTTCCCAGGCGGGGGGCGGTGTGTGTGTATGGGTGGGATGCGGTGTGTGTGGTGGGCGGTGTGTGTGGGGGGCGGTGTGTGTGTATTGGGGGAGTGCGGTGTGTGTGTGGGGGGCGGTGTGTGTGGGGGGCGGTGTGTGTGTATGGGGGGGTGCGGTGTGTGTGGGGGCGGTGTGTGTGGGGGCGGGGGGTTAACGCTCCCAGGTGGGGGTGGGGCGGCGCGGTTATATTTAGCGCGGAATGAGAGGGCGCTTTGTCTGCTCAGGGAGCCGGGTTATTATTGTGTATGTGTATGGGGGGCGGGGGGTTAACGCTCCCAGGTGGGGGGGGGGGGGGCGGCGCGGTTATATTTAGCGCGGGATGAGAGGGCGCTTTGTCTGCTCAGGGAGCCGGGTTATTATTAGGAGTCTGTGAGCAAATCGTTCCATGAGGTGGAGAGGGGCGGCCGTGTGTGGGGAGGGAGCTCCTCCTGCTGGGGGACTGCGGAACTGCTGCTGTGGAACCTAACACCTCTCACAGCGAGGGTACTGGAGTTATAGGGAGGGGGTATATGGGGTAATAGGGGGCGTTATAGGGAGCAGTTATATGGGTGTAACGGGTATTCCACCCCACCCAATCGCATATACAGTGTGGATGCGGAGAATATACAAAGTTACCAGGTGTGGTGCTTTACCTGCTTGGCTCACAGGAGGGCTGAGCTTCCACCACGGGGAACCTGGGGCAATTATAGTATGAGTAACCCTGTACTCAGTGCAGCGCCTCCACCTGTGATGGTTCCTAGCAGAGCAGGAATTGTTCCTCGCAGGACACATACAAATACTCGCACACCTTAAGTATGATAACCAATAACGTTTACTTAGGACACATAACACACCATAACATGCACAGAATGACGGGTGTCCCTCTCTAGAGGAGACACTAACTAATGCGCCTCACAGGACGCTTCCCTCAACACCGGGTGATCCCACCCCGTGTCCATAGGATCCCCACCCAATGTCCCGCACTTTTTAGAGAGATACTGCTGCGGCACAGTTTATTCGAGCATTTGCCCGTTCTGTGCCGCAGCAGTAGCCTGGCGCGCGCCCGAGTGTGACGGGCGCGCGCCGAAGCAGCAGAAGAGCGCCCTCCGATCGGGGCGCTCTCCCTACCGCTGCCGGGTCCGCCGGGTCCCCCGGAACCCCCTGCCGCTGTCCCGCGATCGCGGGACACCAGGGCTCCCTCGGGGAGCCCCTGGACACGCGTGCAGGGGGCGCACGCTCCCGATGACGCGTGACCGCGCGTCTATGACGCGCGGCACGCCGAGGGGCGGCCACTAGCAAGCCGGGAGATTTCCCGGCTTGCGGTACCGACCACACTTCAATAAAGTGTGTCGGTAGTGTAGGATATGGGTGACTGCGCAGTCACTATTAAAGCTAATGGCCAGTTGGTGCACTTGTAGCTTTAAAGTACCTGCCTGAGCACTCCAGTGCTCGGATCCGCAACACTTCGCAAGGATCTGTCGCTCGGTGATTCCGTCTGATCCCAAGCTGAAGATAGTCTCTGTGGGCCCCGACTTGAGCCCGCACCTCTTCAAGGAAACGCAGCGTCCGCTGTGTCCCTATCTAACTCTAGCGCTACTGTGACAGGATCCCTAACCTAGGGCCTGTCCCTGTAGCACCACAAACTGGGGAGTGAGGACCTCTCTGGGACCTAAGGGGTTAATAGCCTGCTCCGCTGCCCTAACTCATCCCGGTCCTGACTCTCACTAACAACTAGCACTTGCAGCTACGCGCGGCAACCTAATGGGTGCTTGCTGCACAAACCCTGCGCCTTCTTGCCAGACCTCACAGCACTGACAGCCGTGACCCTGACAAGACAGCACACACACTCACTAAGGGTAGCGTCCCTATCTTGGACCGTCCCTTAGCGCTTACCCACCAGCCTGGTGGGGAGTTGGGCAAGAAGAAAAAACGAATGGCGCACAGCCATGGAGCCAGGTGGTAACAAAAAAGTACCTTTATTCAGTGCACGGTTGGAGACATATTCACCCCTTGGGGGACAAAAACAAGCACCTTCTACGCGTATCAGACCGGTAGGTCCTTTATCAAGGAGTCTGGGATATGCAGGGATGAGGTGCCTTATATACATGTGCTGTTATTAGGATAATTGGACAAATCTGCGCGACATCGCGCGACATGCCTATTGCGCATGCGCATGACGTCACACGGGGCGACGGTACACCAACTCTAGGGATTATGGGTATGGTGGGGAGTTGGGGCCTACCTGGGATGTGGGGGACCTTACGTGATGCGGGAACTTCACTCGCTCCCTGCACCCTTCCTTCCCCTTCTGCTCCCTAGCTCCAACCTTATGTAAGTGACAGGGCCCCTATCCTGAGGGCTGTCCCTGGCAACACTCACTCTACTGGACAACTCAGAGCTATCTTGGGCCTTGGGGGCTGCTGGCCTAGTGCAGGGAGTCACTGTCTCCTGCACCCTACCTCCTTCCCTTGGCTGCTCCTGGGTCTGACTGACCTGCGTGCTCCAAGCCCGCGAAATGTATCTATCTCCTCTTGCAGAGTCATCCTCTAGCCCTATTGGCTCCCTGGTGTCATGTGGCTCTACCCCTGGGCACCCTGGGGGCTGACAGTTCTATACTGCGCATGCGCGAGCTATCTGGGGGCCTCCCGCGCTATTGGGCTCCTGCGCATGCGCAACCACTCTCACAATGGTGGCGCCCCGCTTCCCGAGCCGCCGGGACCCTAGCGACGCGATTGCGGCCTTAGCAACGGCCCGATCGCGTCCCCGGCAACCGGCCGCATCTCGGAGGCAGCGCGCGGCTCCCTGCTCCGGCCCCCACCCTTGGAAGCAGCCATCGGGCCCGGCGCTGGCTCCGGCGGCACCCGCGACCGCACTGCTCCAAGGGAGGGGGGTCACCAGGAGCTGCTGGGGGCCAGGGCAACACTCTCCCCCTGGTGAAAAATCCAACGACCCCGCTTGGGGAACGACATCACACGGCATCAGGTTACACAAATAAACATTGGCATTGCATAACGGTACACTCAGCAGATTGACTTTACACAACAAGGTACATGGCAATTCACATACTATACCCGAGACTAGCTGAGACCATTTGTGGGTTGCCCCTAACTGATCAGGTGGGGGTACCTCACTTTTGCGTCCGTGAGCCTCCCCTAGAAAAATCCCTTGGAGAGCACACTCTGGGGGGACAGTCACCGGTTCCGTACTCGTTCCCCTGGTGGAAGGAAGAGTAGAATGTCCCTTAAGCAGGCCTTTACCCGGCCATCCGCGGCATGGATGCAGTAGGCCAGGAGGTCTTAACCTTTCCCGCGGTCCACTACATAGTGAATGGAGCGCTCCTTTTTGGGCTTAAAGGAGGCCACTTTCCCTGAATCCTTCTCCACACAGTCTTTGTCCCTACACACATGCGAGGCTTCCACTGGGAAGCGAGCAATGGACAATGTCTCTTTCCTCAAAGTCTCTGTTTCACCTGGCAGGGGGTAAAGGGTAGATACCTTCCCACTGCGGTGATTCACGGTGGCCAACAGGTCCTCGGGGACGCGGCCAGTTCCCACCTCGGCTGTCTCAGGACCTGCCCCCGGCACTTCTGGGGCAGTCCACTTACTTACTGGAAACTCGGGAGCGTGGGATCCCAGTCCTGGGACCATTTGGGTTGGAGCGCACGGGCTCACACTCAGATCATGAGGCGGTGGGGGTTAAGGAGAGTCCTCACCACTCCGCTGGCTTGCGATGGGTTCCTCTTCATCTGGAACATGGTCAGGTAGGTACAGGTCCACTCGCACCACTGGACAGCTACCTTCTAAGGAGGACACCTCCGCCAGGACGTGATGCTGAGTGGAGCCATTCGCCCTGGTGGCCAGACTTAAGGAGCTATCGTGCTCCGCGGTCACCTGGAGGCTCACACCCAACACCCCTGGGGTAGTCGACTCACCCTTGTCTTCGTTAGGTACTGGTCCCAAGCCTAGGACCGATGGTACCATTGGAGTAGGCCGGACTGGCCGTTGTAGGGCACACGGGCCCACAGCAGGGTCCGCAACATCTGGATACACCGCCTCTAGGGCACACGGGCCCACTGCAGGCTCTGTATCCTCCGAAATAGTTGGTTCGATGACTTCACTAGAGTGGTCCGCCAGCAGGCGCATCACCACGAGTGGTTGGTCGCTTTAATCACCAAAGGAAGATGGGGGTATAGACACCTTACCCTGTGATTCCGGAATCTGCTGGTCTGGGGTTCCTGCTCTACCACTAGGACATCCCCTTTGAGAGGGTCTGGAACCGGTTCTGCAACATGGTTTTGAACACACGGGCCCATATCAGGATGCACTGCAACTGAGGTAGGTGATTCCTTATCTCCAGCTTCCCTGGTGTGGTCCACCGGCTGGGGCATCACCACAGCGGGTTGTTGGTCGCGGGAAGCACTAAGTAACCTCTCCGTGAAGACAGACTGAACTTCAGCATAACTCATAGTTATATAGAGGTCAGGCTCCTCCTCCTCTGTCTCCTTTGTATCACCGCTGGGGTGGTTCGCCGGTAGGCGCATCACCACCGATGGGATTTCAACCACTTCCTCCTAGAATATCACGATCAGATCCTCCGCCTCTGCTGGTTCTGCAGGCGGGGGCATAATAGGCTTCAATAACCGGGCACCGCAACAGTCACATGGGGGTCCCCACATCAATGCCTCTCTAGAACAGTCACAGGTGGTATAAAAACATTGTATATACGGTTTTCCTTCCACCTCGGTTGGCTCGAGGCCTAGCGGGAACTGGGATAGGTCGGCTCCCTGGACATAGGCTTCTTGCAGGCAGGTGCAAAGTAGTGCAAGAATATCTACTCCTGGCACGCTCCAGGGCACATACACATTAGGGTGTACCCCATGGCAGTCTATTACCTCATCAACGTATAGTTGAAGATCACAATGTTTGCTCCCCCTGGTGGAATATGAAGGAGGGGCAGCACACTCTATCAAGGAGTGATTCTGGTACTGCACGGCGTCACTCAGTTGGCGGGGGTGGGGCTTAGGTTTTCCCGCCAGTCCCGGACGGTTTTCTGCAACGTCATTCTGCGCCTTGAGCGCGATACCATGTGCACTCTGTTCAATTGGGGAAAGTTGCCATGGCGCTGGGTCAGCTTATACTAAAGGGTAGCCCTCTGGGAGGCACCCGGGCATAAATAACGTGGACGGTGACTCGGACGGACATATATCCCCAGAGAATGACACGACAAAAAGCAGCAAGCGCCATGTGTACGTGGAGTCTGGATCTATATCTATAAGAAGGGCATGCTGCCATCCGGGGATTTTATGCATATGCTCATAGATCTCCGTCTCTGATATATTGGCAGGAACGCCTTCTAAGGCCACCACACGTCGGGGACTAAGATTATTTATTCTCAAGGCCCAGGCGAGGACCTCGTGTCCGGACTTTACAAACATGGTGAAAAAAATAGGAATTGGACAATTTGGGAAAAAATGGAACAGGGCACCCCGGGTCGATCTCAGCAACGCCTCCAAATGTAACGGGTATTCCACCCCACCCAATCGCATATATAGTGTGGGTGCGGAGAATATACAATGTTACCAGGTGTGGTGCTTTACCTGCTTGGCTCACAGGAGGGCTGAGCTTCCGCCACGGGGAACCTGGGGCAATTATAGTATGAGTAACCCTGTACTCGGTGCAGCGCCTCCACCTGCGATGGTTCCTAGCAGAGCAGGAATTGTTCCTCGCAGGACACATACAAATACTCGCACACCTTAAGTATGATAACCAATAACGTTTACTTAGGAAACATAACACACCATAACATGCACAGAATGACGGGTGTTCCTCTCTAGAGGAGACACTAACTAATGCGCCTCACAGGACGCTTCCCTCAACACCGGGTGATCCCACCCCGTGTCCATAGGATCCCCACCCAATGTCCCGCACTTTTGTAGAGAGATAGGATATAAGTGACTGCGCAGTCACTATTAAAGCTAATGGCCAGTTGGTGCACTTGTAGCTTTAAAGTACCTGCCCGAGCACTCCAGTGCTCGGATCCGCAACACTTCGCAAGGATCTGTCGCTCGGCGATTCCGTCTGATCCCAAGCTGAAGATAGTCTCTGTGGGCCCTGGCTTGAGCCCGCACCTCTTCAAGGGAAAACGCAGCGTCCGCTCTGTCCCTATCTAACTCTAGCGCTACTGTGACAGGATCCCTAACCTAGGGCCTGTCCCTGTAGCACCACAAACTGGGGAGTGAGGACCTCTCTGGGACCTAAGGGGTTAATAGCCTGCTCCGCTGCCCTAACTCATCCCGGTCCTGACTCTCACTAACAACTAGCACTTGCAGCTACGCGCGGCAACCTGCTGGGGGCGTGCAGCAACCGTGCTGCACAAACCCTGTGCCTTCTTGCCAGACCTCACAGCACTGACAGCCGTGACCCTGACAAGACAGCACACACACTCACTAAAGGTAGCGTCCCTATCTTGGACCGTCCCTTAGCGCTTACCCACTAGCCTGGTGGGGAGTTGTGGCCTACCTGGGATGTGGGGGACCTTACGTGATGCGGGAACTTCACTCGCTCCCTGCACCCTTCCTTCCCCTTCTGCTCCCTAGCTCCAACCTTATGTAAGTGACAGGGCCCCTATCCTGAGGGCTGTCCCTGGCAACACTTACTCTACTGGGCGACTCAGAGCTATCTTGGGCCTTGGGGGCTGCTGGCCTAGTGCAGGGAGTCACTGACTCCTGCACCCTACCTCCTTCCCTTGGCTGCTCCTGGGTCTGACTGACCTGCGTGCTCCAAGCCCGCGAAATTTATCTATCTCCTCTTGCAGAGTCATCCTCTAGCCCTATTGGCTCCCTGGTGTCATGTGGCTCTACCCCTGGGCACCCTGGGGGCTGAAAGTCCTGTACTGCGCATGCGCGAGCTATCTGGGGGCCTGCCGCGCTATTGGGCTCCTGCGCATGCGCAACCACTCTCACAATGGCGGCGCCCTGCTTCCCGAGCCGCCGGGACCATAGCAACGTGACCGCGGCCTTAGCAACGGCCCGATCGCGTCCCCGGCAACCGGCCGCATCTCGGAGGCAACGCGCGGCTCCCTGATCCGGCCCCCACCCTTGGAAGCAGCCGTCGGGCCCGGCGCTGGCTCCGGCGGCACCCGCGACCGCACTGCTCCAAGGCAGGGGGGTCACCAGGAGCTGCTGGGGGCCGGGACTAACTCTCCCCCTGGTGAAAAATCCAACGTCCCCGCTTGGGGAATGACATCACACGGCATCAGGTTACACAAGTAAACATTGGCATTGCATAACGGTACACTCAGCAGATGGACTTTACACAACAAGGTACATGGCAATTCACATACTATACCCGAGACTAGCTGAGACCATTTGTGGGGTGCCCCTAACTGATCAGGTGGGGGCACCTCACTTTTGCGTCCGTGAGCCTCCCCTAGAAAAATCTCTTGGAGAGCACACTCTGGGGGGACAGTCACCGGTTCCGTACTCGTTCCTCCCCCTGGTGGAAGGAAGAGTACAATGTTCCTTAAGCAGGCCTTTACCCGGCCATCCACGGCATGGATGCAGTAGGCCAGGAGGTCTTAACCTTTCCCGCGGTCCACTACATGGTGAATGGAGCGCTCCTTTTTGGGCTTAAAGGAGGCCACTTTCCCTGAATCCTTCTCCACACAGTCTTTGTCCCTACACACATGTGAGGCTTCCACTGGGAAGCGAGCAATGGACAATGTCTCTTTCCTCAAAGTCTCTGTTTCATCTGGCCGGGGGTAAAGGTAGATACCTTCCCACTGCGGTGATTCACGGTGGCCAACAGGTCCTCGGGGACGCTGTCAATTCCCACCTCGGCTGTCTCAGGACCTGCCCCCGGCACTTCTGGGGCAGTCCACTTACTTACTGGAAACTCGGGAGCGTGGGATCCCAGTCCTGGGACCATTTGGGTTGGAGTGCACGGGCTCACACTCAGATCATGAGGCAGTGGGTGGAAGGAGAGTCCTCACCACTCCGCTGGCTTGCGATGGGATCCTCTTCATCTGGAACATGGTCAGGTAGGTACAGGTCCACTCGCACCACTGGACAGCTACCTTCTAAGGAGGACACCTCCGCCAGGACGCGATGCTGAGTGGAGCCATTCGCCCTGGTGGCCAGACTTAAGGAGCTATCATGCTCCGCGGTCACCTGGAGGCTCAGACCCAACACCCCTGGGGCAGTCTACTCACCCTTGTCTTCGTTAGGTACTGGTCCCAAGCCTAGGACCGATGGTACCATTGGAGTAGGCCGGACTGGCCGTTGTAGGGCACACGGGTCCACAGCAGAGTCCGCAACATCTGGATACACCTCCTCTAGGGCACACGGGCCCACAGCAGGCTCTGTATCCTCCGAAATAGTTGGTTCGATGACTTCACTAGAGTGGTCCACCGGCAGGCGCATCACCACGAGTGGTTGGTCGCTGGAATCACCAAAGGAAGATGGGGGTATAGACACCTTACCCTGTGATTCTGGAATCTGCTGGTCTGGGGTTCCTGCTCTACCATTAGGACATCCCCTTTGAGAGGGTCTGGAACCGGTTCTGCAACATGGTTTTGAACACACGGGCCCATATCAGGATGCACTGCAACTGAGGTAGGTGATTCCTTATCTCCAGCTTCACTGGTGTGGTCCGCCGGCTGGGGCATCACCACAGCGGGTTGTTGGTCGCGGGAAGCACTAAGTAACCTCTCCGTGAAAACAGACTGAACTTCAGCATAACTCATAGTAATATAGAGGTCAGGCTCCTCCTCCTCTGTCTCCTTTGTATCACCGCTGGGGTGGTTCGCCGGTAGGCGCATCGCCACCGATGGGATTTCAACCACTTCCTCGGAGAATATCACGATCGGATCCTCCGCCTCTGCTGGTTCTGCAGGCGGGGGCATAATAGGCTTCAATAACCGGGCACCGCAACAGTCACATGGGGGTCCCCACGTCAATGCCTCTCTAGAACAGTCACAGGCGGTATAAAAACATCGTATATACGGTTTTCCTTCCACCTCGGTTGGCTCGAGGCCTAGCGGGAACTGGGATAGGTCGGCTCCCTGGACATAGGCTTCTTGCAGGCAGGTGCAAAGTAGTGCAAGAATTTCTACTCCTGGCGCCTGCCAGGGCACATACACATTAGGGTGTACCCCATGGCAGTCTATTACCTCATCAACGTATAGTTGAAGATCACAATGTTTGCTCCCCCTGGTGGAATATGAAGGAGGGGCAGCACACTCTTTCAAGGAGTGATTCTGGTTCTGCACGGCGTCACTCAGTTGGCGGGGGTGGGGCTTAGGTTTTCCCGCCAGTCCCGGACGGTTTTCTGCAACGTCATTCTGCGCCTTGAGCGCGATACCACGTGCACTCTGTTCAATTGGGGAAAGTTATATTTCAGACAATCCAGGAGGAGCATATAAGGGGAACAAAAGAACAAAGAGTGCAAAATTTAAGTGCAGACGTATTGATAAAGAGATTAATGATGTGATGAAATCTTGGCTCTACTGGTGTATCTACTCACAAGATGTTTGTGGTACAAATGCGATTAGCAGATAGGGCTGCTACCCAATAGGAGTTCCCTCCAGGCACGTCTCGTCAATAAGGCGATGGTATATATAGAGGAGAAAAACAGCACTACATAGCGCGATCTGATATAAAATACTTTATGTAAAAGGTAAGTATATAAAATGTGCACTTACAATGTGCTAAATTAAAACACGCATCGGTCACAATAAATGTGAATTAAGTGGGTAATCCGCAGCTCTCACCGCCTCCCCTCGTTGCTCCTGAGCTCCTTCGCCTTCACTTCGGGATTCCAACCCCTCTCTGTGTGTCCTCCGGTGCGTGTGACGTCACGGCTCTGCAGAAGGTGAAGCTACGGGTCCCTCACTGGTCCAAAACACCACTCAACGCGTTTCGCCCAGCCCTTGAGAGCTGTGTATGGCTTCGTCAGGAGAGTGTGGATTGGGGGGTTAATAGATGTCTATATATACCCTATCCTATCTAATTATACAATTAATTCAAACAATTATCATAGCTCTACGGTCAGTGATATTATACATCATCAGAGCTACATTACAATTAGATAACAACATGATAGTACATTAACATAGTTAACTTCATATGAAATATCATTCTTGGAGATTTAGTTTCACTATGATTATATGAAAATACCTGAATGGTATATAAGTAAAAATGGATGAGACAAACATACTTTCAGAAAGATTTACCTGAATGGGATTAATTGATTAATTGGTTAAGGTTAGTAGAAGGGGGGTAATGTTGCAAGTATCAGTATTATAAATTTAACTTGCAGCTGTCACCAGCATAGGTTGAGGAGAAAGGTACTAGTTAATTTGCATAGACTTCTGTGTATGGGATTTATAATATATGCAGCAATTTGTTACAGCTGCAACACGTATAAACATATAGTGAGGGCAAATACTTCAATAATTTTCACATTAATTAGTATTGTTGAGAGACACTTATAAATGCTGCTGTCAATTATAGCTGCATCATAAGTTACCTGCCCCTGCAAATCATCGGGCGAGACTTTAAATAATTTCGTGTAAAAAATATACATACTCTATAATCTATGTGTGTATTTATAACTATAATTAATAGTGCTAACAGTTAATAGTGCTAAAAATTAATTTATTAAATAGAGAATGACATTTCATTTACATCACATCATATATATATACAGTAAATTTATACAATTTATGATTCCACATCTGACAAAGTGTGCAAAGTGCATAAGGATGACAGATGCCGCTAGGCTCCATATTACAAGATGACTACACAATACGTATTTGTAGGACTACTATAAAGAACTGGTACTAAAGTGCAAAAGGGTAAACAAGGGTATTCAGGTTACATCCGATGTACATGGCGTGACATTGAAGGCTGAAACGACATAGGTAAGGCAGGTAGAACAGAGAAGAGCATCATTAGATATACATTCATATGAGGAAGGCTGCCAGATCAATTTCGGCGTTTAAACCTTTTGGCGTAAGGGTTTTTAAACGGTGGATCCAGAATGCTTCCCTCCTAAGCAATTCCGATCCCCTATCACCTCCCCTCCAGTGTGGCAATACATGCTCTATTGCTTTGAATTGCAAGCTTGTTGGTTCACCCGCATGGCATTCCAAAATATGTTTTGGTATGCTGTGATTCTGAAGCTTTCTATGTATTCCGCTCAGATGTTCTATTATCCTTGTCCGCACAGGCCTGATAGTTTTTCCTACGTACTTTAACCTGCAGGAACATTCCAGAAGATAAACTACATGGTCCGTCCTGCAGGTCATAAAGCTTTCTATGTTGAAACATTCGCCTGTAATATTTGAGAAGAAGCGGGTTTGTTCAGATGATTTATACCGACAAGCTGTGCATTTCTTGCACCCGAAAAATCCTTTCATGTTAAGCCAACTATTGTCCATACATTTTTTATTTTTTCTCAGTGCGCTTGGCGCAAGTTTATTTTTTAAGTTGTTAGCTTTTTTAAAAATGATGTTAGGTCGATCTGGTATAACTGGGCCCAAAATGGGATCGTTTTTCAGGATGTCCCAATGCCTAAAGAGCATCTTTCTAATGTCACCTGCCTCCATATTGTATCCAGTGAGAAAGGCAAATTCAAAATCTCTATTCTCTCTGCTCCTTCTTTTTTTCATTTTTAACAAGTCATTTCTGTTCATATTCTCAACTTTTTCCCGTGCATTTCTTATCAGTTCTTTATCATAATTCTTCTCCAGAAATTTATTCTGAACCCTTTCTGACTGTGTGTCGCATTGGTCCACATCTGTACAGTTTCTTTTAATGCGAATCAGTTGGCTAACTGGCACATTATTCATCCATCTTGGTAGATGGCAGCTGTCTCTCCTAATAAAATTATTTTTATCTGTGTCCTTAAAGTGAGTCTTTGTCTTTAGCACATGGTTGTCAACATAAATATTCAAATCTAAATAATTTACTGCAGAATGGATCCATTCATTTGTGAAGGTAAGGTTATAAGTGTTGGTGTTCATATTATCCAAAAAAGTGACTACATTTTCTTCTCCACCACTCCAAATAATAAACACATCATCAATGTAACGGCGATAGAGAATGAGGTCCGCGCCAAGCTCACTGTCACTCCAGATGTTATCTTTCTCCCAATCTGCTACAAACAGATTGGCATAGCTTGGCGCGAATCTCGTCCCCATCGCCGTCCCACACTGTTGCAGATAAAAAGTGTCCCCAAACCAAAAATAATTGTGATGTAGAATAAAATTAATACTATCAATAATAAAATCAATTTGTGGTGAAAGTAAAGTCTCGTCCTCCTGTAAAAATCGTTTTGTTGCTGCACATCCCTGTGTGTGCTGTATCACTGTATATAGTTGTATATAGTACATGTTGCCAGGATGTAATGATCTTCCCATGTCACATCTTTTAACAGGTCTTGTGTATCTCTCAGATAAGATTTTTGTTGAACTACGTATTTTTGCAAAAAGGTATCAATATACATAGAGAGGTTAGCTGTTAGTGAGTCAATCCCCGTGACTATTGGTCGGCCTGGGGGATTGACCACACTTTTATGGACCTTAGGGAGGAAGTAGAAGACCGGCATCCTAGCTTTATCCTGATAGAGGAATTTGTACTCCTTCTCTTCTAGTACGCCACCGCCAGGCACTACAGGGTTAATGCTGCCTCCATTGCTGCTAATTACCACCTGCTGTTCTCCTCTCTCAGAGTTCTGAATCCCAGGACCAGCTAATAAGCAGGGGGATGGTTCTGTAAGTCCAGGTGAGCATAGGTTCTCTGGCTCACTGCTCTCAGGTACGAACTCCATTTCCAGCTGATCTCCTCTCAGAGTTTCTAGGTTCTTGTTTTGCTGCTCTCCAGATTTCTTTGTAATTTCTTTAACTTCTCCCAGCGTGGGAGTCTGAGATAACCCAACATCACAGGTGTCTGCTGCTTTCTTTGCATGCAATGGTCTTTTAATCAGATCTTCTGCTGCTTCTGCTATTAACCCCTGGGATGCTGGAAGCTCTGGAACAGATCCTTGCTCACAGTCTGATACACCCTGAGGTGAGTCCCCTTCCCTGAAGTCTTTGGACCCTATTACAGGGCTGTTACCTTCTCCTGTGGAAACCTTTAGCTTCCGGTCCTTTGCTTTCTTTTTTTTTGCAACTTTACCCTTTGGGGTTTTCTTGGCAGTTGGTGGAATTAAACTGTCAGGATCTGAATCAGAATTTTCCTGGGATAAGTTCTCTGTTTTATCTTTAGACTTTGCAGACTTGTTCTGGGATCTAGTTTCTCTCCCACTTCTTGTAGGCGTCACCAAACTTATCTTTTCTTGTGAGCATTTAATGGGGTTTTGGCTTCCGTTTCCACAATATGAATCTGCGCCTTGTTCTGCACTTTGCTCTGCACCCTGCTCAGCATTTTGCTCTGCGCCCCGCTCAGCACCCAGTTCAGCACTGTGGGTTAGCATTTCAATAGTTTTTAAAAGGGAACGTTTCTGTTTGACTGGAACCCGTTATTTTAGCAATCTCACCCTCCAACCGGGTTAATTCAACATGCAGATGATTTATTTGCTTCTTGCGCATGTCTATCTCACGACCACGACATCTCTTTAACTTAATATTTTCTATTTCCAATTCTTCTACCTTCCTGTTATACTTCTTCAATAAAGCTTGTTTCTCTTCTTTCTTAAGCAGTCTCTGTTCTGCCCCTTCCTTTCTCTCCAAACTCTCCTGTACCTTGCATTCAGCCTCACCAAGGCCTACACCACTGCTGCAGCCTGCAGCCTCTCCTACTTCCATCTCCAACACACAGCCACCAACCCCTGGGTCTAAGGCCATCCTGGCTCCCCTGCAGGAGCTCACCTGCAGCCCATCCTGGAGGAGTTATAGGGAGGGGGTATCTGGGGTAATAGGAGGAGTTATAGGGAGGGGGTATATGTGGTATATGAGGAACTCTTTTTATTGAAATTTTTTTCCAACATTACATTCCATAGAAAAACATTTCAAACAAAAAAAACTGCTCATTATGTACAAACTTATATTATATCAATATTAACTCAGCATTTGTTCCACCTTACTCATCAACAGCAACTTCACAGTACTTTTATACACATTTTAATTGAAACTAAATAAAAGCCTTAACTATAACATTATTAGCTGCTACCTTTAAAGGATTAATGAACAAACATTTTAAGCCCCCCCCAAAAAAAACAAAAGAAACAACACGGTATTACTTTTTCTTTTTCCCCCCATTATCCCCCAATGACCCAAACCTCTTGACGGTCACTGAAGGTGGGATCATGTCCGAGTCTGTCTTTCTGGAAACATCCATAGTATGTTCCTCTACGGATAAGTAAAGTTCCTCTACATCGTCGGAGTCCTCAGCTCTTGACCCCCAATCCTTTCTAAGAGCAGAAAAACGGTTTTTCATAGCTACCTGAGGAACTTTAACAGCGGGACCTGCAGGACGTCGAAGAGTCCCTCCAAGTTTTTTTTACCATGCTCTTCTTCCTTTTCTTTTTTCCCTGTGCCCAAGTCTGCTCACTTTCTCTTTCTTTATTATTATTTTCCCTCACTTGGGTTTCCATCAAAGTAGGATCATCTGATTCCCCAGATTGTTCCCCTGCTGGGAGTAGATTTGGGGAGGTTCCTTCTAAGGGGTCTTCTGACATTTCCTGGGCCTTGTTTACACTCACAATAATTTTTTCTTCTGTAAGTGTATCTGGGCAAACTGCATCCACAGGTGGTCCAGGACAAGCTCCGTCCCCAGGAGGATCTAAGCAAGCACCATCCCTAGGCTGAACCAGACCAACCCCATCTGCAGGCGGATCCAGACATATTCTGTCTGCAACTTTCAGGGCCCGGTCGTAAAGTGCATCATTGTCTTCGAAGTCAACTTCCTGCTCCCATACTTTTGAAATATTATGCCAGGCTTCTGCACAATTCATGTATGAATGTCCAAATTTATCGCATAAATTACATCTGATGTTTGTACAACTTGCCCTCTCGTGACCCAAGGACTGGCACAAGTTGCATTTTAGAACATCACAAGACATGCTTAAATGTCTGGCTGAACCACATCTATGGCACAAGGTTGGCTGCCCATAGTAAAAACAATTTCCTTTTTCTCTTCCTATGAAGAAGGAGTTGGGCAAATGCTTTGTAACATTGCCATGTCGCCAAAGTCTGACTTGCACCTTCCAACCTCCAACCCAAATTTCTTCCGAGTCCATAATCCTTGTAGGTGGAGCCAGTACTTTGCATTGTCTGCCAAGCCATATCAGAATATCTGATATTGGGACAGATTCGTGTCTGAAGAGAATTGTTACCGACTTTGTTTCCGGTTTGGACACAGGAATAGCTGCAAAGGACTTCCATAATTCTGAATTTTTAAGACTCTCATATTTTGTCCAGAAGTAGTCCAGAGCCTGAGGTCTCTTAAAGCTGACATCGTATTCGAATGAACCTGGAACATGGATAAGGGCATAAATGTCATCTGCACTGAAGCCCAAAGATTCTTTCAATAGATGTTTTCCTACAAAAATCCTGTCAGGCTTCATCTCCTCTGCACCCTTATATCTCAACTTTACCACGTTCCTCCTTTTTAAAGGTTGTGCATTTCTGGTCACAGCGCTCACAAAGGATCTCCCACTCCAGGCTGAAGGGGGTGCTGTATGAACTGGGGTTACCTTGATGCCATTACTTTGCCTTACCCCATCTTCTGATTGGGCCACTCTATTATCAGAAACTGTTTGGATAGGAGCAGCACTTTCAGTCTCTACAACCTTAACTTCACTCCCAGGCACTACAGGGTTAATGCAGTCTCCATTGCTGCTAATTACCACCTGCTGTTCTCCTCTCTCAGAGTTCTGAATCCCAGGACCTGCTAATAAGCATGGGTGTGGTTCTGTAAGTCCAGATGAGCATGGGTTCTCTGGCTCACTGCTCTCAGGAACAAACTCAATTTCCAGCTGATCTCCTCTCAGAGTTTCTAGGTTCTTGCTTTGCTGCTCTCCAGATTTCTTTGTAATTTCTTTAACTTCTCCCAGCGTGGGAGTCTGAGATAACCCAACATCACAGGTGTCTGCTGCTTTCTTTGCATGCAATGGTCTTTTAATCAGATCTTCTGCTGCTTCTGCTATTAACCCCTGGGATGCTGGAAGCTCTGGAACAGATCCTTGCTCACGGTCTGATACACCCTGAGGTGAGTCCCCTTCCCTGAAGTCTTTGGGCCCTATTACAGGGCTGTTACCTTCTCCTGTGGAAACCTTTAGCTTCCGGTCCTTTGCTTTCTTTTTTTTCCCAGCTTTACCCTTTGGGGTTTTCTTGGCAGTTGGTGGAATTAAACTGTCAGGATCTGAATCAGAATTTTCCTGGGATAAGTTCTCTGTTTTATCTTTAAACTTTGCAGACTTGTTCTGGGATCTAGTTTCTCTCCCACTTCTTGTAGGCGTCACCAAACTTATCTTTTCTTGTGAGCATTTAAATGGGTTTTGGCTTCCGTTTCCACAATATGAATCTGCGCCTTGTTCTGCACTTTGCTCTGCACCCTGCTCAGCATTTTGCTCTGTGCCCCGCTCTGCACCCTGTTCTGCACTTTGCTCTGCACCCTGCTCAGCATTTTGCTCTGCGCCCCGCTCAGCACCCTGTTCAGCACTGTGGGTTAGCATTTCAATAGTTTTTAAAAGGGAACGTTTCTGTTTGACTGGAACTCCTGTTATTTTAGCAATCTCAACCTCCAACCGGGTTAATTCATCATGCAGATGATTTATTTGCTTCTTGCGCGTGTCTACCTCACGACCACGACATCTCTTTAACTTAAAATTTTCTATTTCCAATTCGTCTACCTTCCTGTTATACTTCTTCAATAAAGCTCGTTTCTCTTCTTTCTTAAGCAGATTCTGTTCTGCCCCTTCCTTTCTCTCCAAACTCTCCTGTACCTCGCATTCAGCCTCACCAAGGCCTACACCACTGCTGCAGCCTGCAGCCTCTCCTACTTCCATCTCCAACTCACAGCCACCAACCCCTGGGTCTAAGGCCATCCTGGCTCCCCTGCAGGAGCTCACCTGCAGCCCATCCTGGAGGAGTTATAGGGAGGGGGTATATGGGGTAATAGGAGGAGTTATAGGGAGGGGGTATATGTGGTATATGAGGAGTTATAGGGAAGGGGTATATGTGGTAATAGGAGAAGTTATAGGGAGCGGTTATATGGGGTAATAGGAGGAGTTATAGGGAGGGGGTATATGTGGTATATGAGGAGTTATAGGGAAGGGGTATATGGGGTAATAGGAGACGTTATAGGGAGGGGTTATATGGGGTGATGGGAGGAGTAATTGAGAGAAGTTATATGGGGTGATGGGAGGAGTAATTGAGAGAAGTTATATGGGGTAATAGGAGGAGTTATTGAGAGAAGTTATATGGGGTAATAGGAGGAGTTATTGAGAGAAGTTATATGGGGTAATAGGAGGAGTTATTGAGAGAAGTTATATGGGGTAATAGGAGGAGTTATTGAGAGAAGTTATATGGGGTAATAGGAGGAGTTATAGGGAGGGGGTATATGTGGTATATGAGGAGTTATTGAGAGAAGTTATATGGGGTAATAGGAGGAGTTATAGGGAGCGGGTATATGGGGTAATAAGAGGAGTTATAGGGAGCGGGTATATGGGGTAATAGGAGGAGTTATAGGGAGCGGTTATATGGGGTAATAAGAGGAGTTATAGGGAGCGGGTATATGGGGTAATAGGAGGAGTTATAGGGAGGGGGTATATGTGGTATATGAGGAGTTATTGAGAGAAGTGATATGGGGTAATAGGAGGAGTTATAGGGAGCGGGTATATGGGGTAATAAGAGGAGTTATAGGGAGCGGGTATATGGGGTAATAGGAGGAGTTATAGGGAGGGGTATATGTGGTATATGAGGAGTTATTGAGAGAAGTTATATGGGGTAATAGGAGGAGTTATAGGGAGCGGGTATATGGGGTAATAGGAGGAGTTATAGGGAGGGGGTATATGTGGTATATGAGGAGTTATTGAGAGAAGTTATATGGGGTAATAGGAGGAGTTATAGGGAGCGGGTATATGGGGTAATAAGAGGAGTTATAGGGAGCGGGTATATGGGATAATAGAAGGAGTTATAGGGAGCGGTTATATGGGGTAATAAGAGGAGTTATAGGGAGCGGGTATATGGGGTAATAGGAGGAGTTATAGGGAGGGGTATATGTGGTATATGAGGAGTTATTGAGAGAAGTTATATGGGGTAATAGGAGGAGTTATAGGGAGCGGGTATATGGGGTAATAGGAGGAGTTATAGGGAGGGGGTATATGAGGACTTATTGAGAGAAGTTATATGGGGTAATAAGAGGAGTTATAGGGAGCGGGTATATGGGGTAATAGGAGGAGTTATAGGGAGCGGGTATATGGGGTAATAGGAGGAGTTATAGGGAGCGGTTATATGGGGTAATAGAAGGAGTTATAGGGAGCGGTTATATGGGGTAATAAGAGGAGTTATAGGGAGCGGGTATATGGGGTAATAGGAGGAGTTATAGGGAGCGGGTATATGGGGTAATAGGAGGAGTTATAGGGAGCGGTTATATGGGGTATATGAGGAGTTATTGAGAGAAGTTATATGGGGTAATAGGAGGAGTTATAGGGAGGGGGTATATGGGGTAATAGGAGGAGTTATAGGGAGCGGGTATATGGGGTAATAGGAGGAGTTATAGGGAGGGGGTATATGTGGTATATGAGGAGTTATTGAGAGAAGTTATATGGGGTAATAGGAGGAGTTATAGGGAGCGGGTATATGGGGTATATGAGGAGTTATAGGGAGCGGGTATATGGGGTATATGAGGAGTTATTGAGAGAAGTTATATGGGGTAATAGGAGGAGTTATTGAGAGAAGTTATATGGGGTAATAGGAGGAGTTATAGGGAGCGGGTATATGGGGTATATGAGGAGTTATTGAGAGAAGTTATATGGGGTAATAGGAGGAGTTATAGGGAGCGGGTATATGGGGTAATAGGAGGAGTTATAGGGAGGGGGTATATGTGGTATATGAGGAGTTATTGAGAGAAGTTATATGGGGTAATAGGAGGAGTTATAGGGAGCGGGTATATGGGGTAATAGGAGGAGTTATAGGGAGGGGGTATATGTGGTATATGAGGAGTTATTGAGAGAAGTTATATGGGGTAATAGGAGGAGTTATAGGGAGCGGGTATATGGGGTATATGAGGAGTTATTGAGAGAAGTTATATGGGGTAATAGGAGGAGTTATAGGGAGCGGGTATATGGGGTAATAGGAGGAGTTATAGGGAGGGGGTATATGTGGTATATGAGGAGTTATTGAGAGAAGTTATATGGGGTAATAGGAGGAGTTATAGGGAGCGGGTATATGGGGTAATAGGAGGAGTTATAGGGAGGGGGTATATGTGGTATATGAGGAGTTATTGAGAGAAGTTATATGGGGTAATAGGAGGAGTTATAGGGAGGGGGTATATGGGGTAATAGGAGGAGTTATAGGGAGGGGGTATATGTGGTATATGAGGAGTTATTGAGAGAAGTTATATGGGGTAATAGGAGGAGTTATAGGGAGCGGGTATATGGGGTAATAGGAGGAGTTATAGGGAGGGGGTATATGGGGTAATAGGAGGAGTTATAGGGAGCGGGTATATGGGGTAATAGGAGGAGTTATAGGGAGGGGGTATATGTGGTATATGAGGAGTTATTGAGAGAAGTTATATGGGGTAATAGGAGGAGTTATAGGGAGCGGGTATATGGGGTAATAAGAGGAGTTATAGGGAGCGGGTATATGGGGTAATAGAAGGAGTTATAGGGAGCGGTTATATGGGGTAATAAGAGGAGTTATAGGGAGCGGGTATATGGGGTAATAGGAGGAGTTATAGGGAGGGGGTATATGTGGTATATGAGGAGTTATTGAGAGAAGTTATATGGGGTAATAGGAGGAGTTATAGGGAGGGGGTATATGTGGTATATGAGGAGTTATTGAGAGAAGTTATATGGGGTAATAGGAGGAGTTATAGGGAGCGGGTATATGGGGTAATAAGAGGAGTTATAGGGAGCGGGTATATGGGGTAATAGAAGGAGTTATAGGGAGCGGTTATATGGGGTAATAAGAGGAGTTATAGGGAGCGGGTATATGGGGTAATAGGAGGAGTTATAGGGAGGGGGTATATGTGGTATATGAGGAGTTATTGAGAGAAGTTATATGGGGTAATAGGAGGAGTTATAGGGAGGGGGTATATGTGGTATATGAGGAGTTATTGAGAGAAGTTATATGGGGTAATAGGAGGAGTTATAGGGAGCGGGTATATGGGGTAATAGGAGGAGTTATAGGGAGGGGGTATATGTGGTATATGAGGAGTTATTGAGAGAAGTTATATGGGGTAATAGGAGGAGTTATAGGGAGCGGGTATATGGGGTAATAGGAGGAGTTATAGGGAGCGGGTATATGGGATAATAGAAGGAGTTATAGGGAGCGGTTATATGGGGTAATAAGAGGAGTTATAGGGAGGGGGTATATGTGGTATATGAGGAGTTATTGAGAGAAGTTATATGGGGTAATAGGAGGAGTTATAGGGAGGGGGTATATGTGGTATATGAGGAGTTATTGAGAGAAGTTATATGGGGTAATAGGAGGAGTTATAGGGAGCGGGTATATGGGGTAATAAGAGGAGTTATAGGGAGGGGGTATATGTGGTATATGAGGAGTTATTGAGAGAAGTTATATGGGGTAATAGGAGGAGTTATAGGGAGCGGGTATATGGGGTAATAGGAGGAGTTATAGGGAGGGGGTATATGTGGTATATGAGGAGTTATTGAGAGAAGTTATATGGGGTAATAGGAGGAGTTATAGGGAGGGGGTATATGTGGTATATGAGGAGTTATTGAGAGAAGTTATATGGGGTAATAGGAGGAGTTATAGGGAGCGGGTATATGGGGTAATAGGAGGAGTTATAGGGAGCGGGTATATGGGATAATAGAAGGAGTTATAGGGAGCGGTTATATGGGGTAATAAGAGGAGTTATAGGGAGGGGGTATATGTGGTATATGAGGAGTTATTGAGAGAAGTTATATGGGGTAATAGGAGGAGTTATAGGGAGGGGGTATATGTGGTATATGAGGAGTTATTGAGAGAAGTTATATGGGGTAATAGGAGGAGTTATTGGGAGCGGGTATATGGGGTAATAGGAGGAGTTATAGGGAGGGGGTATATGTGGTATATGAGGAGTTATTGAGAGAAGTTATATGGGGTAATAGGAGGAGTTATAGGGAGCGGGTATATGGGGTAATAGGAGGAGTTATAGGGAGGGGGTATATGTGGTATATGAGGTGTTATTGAGAGAAGTTATATGGGGTAATAGGAGGAGTTATAGGGAGCGGTTATATGGGGTAATAAGAGGAGTTATAGGGAGCGGGTATATGGGGTAATAGGAGGAGTTATAGGGAGCGGGTATATGGGGTAATAGGAGGAGTTATAGGGAGGGGGTATATGTGGTATATGAGGAGTTATTGAGAGAAGTTATATGGGGTAATAGGAGGAGTTATAGGGAGCGGGTATATGGGGTAATAGGAGGAGTTATAGGGAGCGGGTATATGGGATAATAGAAGGAGTTATAGGGAGCGGTTATATGGGGTAATAAGAGGAGTTATAGGGAGGGGGTATATGTGGTATATGAGGAGTTATTGAGAGAAGTTATATGGGGTAATAGGAGGAGTTATAGGGAGGGGGTATATGTGGTATATGAGGAGTTATTGAGAGAAGTTATATGGGGTAATAGGAGGAGTTATAGGGAGCGGGTATATGGGGTAATAGGAGGAGTTATAGGGAGGGGGTATATGTGGTATATGAGGAGTTATTGAGAGAAGTTATATGGGGTAATAGGAGGAGTTATAGGGAGCGGGTATATGGGGTAATAGGAGGAGTTATAGGGAGGGGGTATATGTGGTATATGAGGAGTTATTGAGAGAAGTTATATGGGGTAATAGGAGGAGTTATAGGGAGGGGGTATATGTGGTATATGAGGAGTTATTGAGAGAAGTTATATGGGGTAATAGGAGGAGTTATAGGGAGCGGGTATATGGGGTAATAGGAGGAGTTATAGGGAGGGGGTATATGTGGTATATGAGGAGTTATTGAGAGAAGTTATATGGGGTTATAGGAGGAGTTATAGGGAGGGGGTATATGTGGTATATGAGGAGTTATTGAGAGAAGTTATATGGGGTAATAGGAGGAGTTATAGGGAGCGGGTATATGGGGTAATAGGAGGAGTTATAGGGAGGGGGTATATGTGGTATATGAGGAGTTATTGAGAGAAGTTATATGGGGTAATAGGAGGAGTTATAGGGAGGGGGTATATGTGGTATATGAGGAGTTATTGAGAGAAGTTATATGGGGTAATAGGAGGAGTTATAGGGAGCGGGTATATGGGGTAATAGGAGGAGTTATAGGGAGGGGGTATATGGGGTAATAGGAGGAGTTATAGGGAGGGGGTATATGGGGTAATAGGAGGAGTTATAGGGAGCGGTTATATGGGGTAATAAGAGGAGTTATAGGGAGCGGGTATATGGGGTAATAGGAGGAGTTATAGGGAGCGGGTATATGGGGTAATAGGAGGAGTTATAGGGAGGGGGTATATGGGGTAATAGGAGGAGTTATAGGGAGGGGGTATATGGGGTAATAGGAGGAGTTATAGGGAGCGGTTATATGGGGTAATAAGAGGAGTTATAGGGAGCGGGTATATGGGGTAATAGGAGGAGTTATAGGGAGCGGGTATATGGGGTAATAGGAGGAGTTATAGGGAGGGGGTATATGTGGTATATGAGGAGTTATTGAGAGAAGTTATATGGGGTAATAGGAGGAGTTATAGGGAGCGGGTATATGGGGTAATAGGAGGAGTTATAGGGAGCGGGTATATGGGGTAATAAGAGGAGTTATAGGGAGGGGGTATATGGGGTAATAAGAGGAGTTATAGGGAGGGGGTATATGGGGTAATAGGAGGAGTTATAGGGAGGGGGTATATGGGGTAATAGGAGGAGTTATAGGGAGCGGTTATATGGGGTAATAAGAGGAGTTATAGGGAGCGGGTATATGGGGTAATAGGAGGAGTTATAGGGAGCGGGTATATGGGGTAATAGGAGGAGTTATAGGGAGGGGGTATATGTGGTATATGAGGAGTTATTGAGAGAAGTTATATGGGGTAATAGGAGGAGTTATAGGGAGCGGGTATATGGGGTAATAGGAGGAGTTATAGGGAGCGGGTATATGGGGTAATAAGAGGAGTTATAGGGAGGGGGTATATGGGGTAATAAGAGGAGTTATAGGGAGGGGGTATATGGGGTAATAGGAGGAGTTATAGGGAGGGGGTATATGGGGTAATAGGAGGAGTTATAGGGAGCGGTTATATGGGGTAATAAGAGGAGTTATAGGGAGCGGGTATATGGGGTAATAGGAGGAGTTATAGGGAGCGGGTATATGGGGTAATAGGAGGAGTTATAGGGAGGGGTATATGTGGTATATGAGGAGTTATTGAGAGAAGTTATATGGGGTAATAGGAGGAGTTATAGGGAGCGGGTATATGGGGTAATAGGAGGAGTTATAGGGAGCGGGTATATGGGGTAATAAGAGGAGTTATAGGGAGGGGGTATATGGGGTAATAAGAGGAGTTATAGGGAGCGGTATATGTGGTATATGAGGAGTTATTGAGAGAAGTTATATGGGGTAATAGGAGGAGTTATAGGGAGCGGGTATATGGGGTAATAGGAGGAGTTATAGGGAGGGGGTATATGTGGTATATGAGGAGTTATTGAGAGAAGTTATATGGGGTAATAGGAGGAGTTATAGGGAGCGGGTATATGGGGTATATGAGGAGTTATTGAGAGAAGTTATATGGGGTAATAGGAGGAGTTATAGGGAGCGGGTATATGGGGTAATAGGAGGAGTTATAGGGAGGGGGTATATGTGGTATATGAGGAGTTATTGAGAGAAGTTATATGGGGTAATAGGAGGAGTTATAGGGAGCGGGTATATGGGGTAATAGGAGGAGTTATAGGGAGGGGGTATATGTGGTATATGAGGAGTTATTGAGAGAAGTTATATGGGGTAATAGGAGGAGTTATAGGGAGGGGGTATATGTGGTATATGAGGAGTTATTGAGAGAAGTTATATGGGGTAATAGGAGGAGTTATAGGGAGCGGGTATATGGGGTAATAGGAGGAGTTATAGGGAGGGGGTATATGGGGTAATAGGAGGAGTTATAGGGAGGGGGTATATGGGGTAATAGGAGGAGTTATAGGGAGCGGTTATATGGGGTAATAAGAGGAGTTATAGGGAGCGGGTATATGGGGTAATAGGAGGAGTTATAGGGAGCGGGTATATGGGGTAATAGGAGGAGTTATAGGGAGGGGGTATATGTGGTATATGAGGAGTTATTGAGAGAAGTTATATGGGGTAATAGGAGGAGTTATAGGGAGCGGGTATATGGGGTAATAGGAGGAGTTATAGGGAGGGGGTATATGTGGTATATGAGGAGTTATTGAGAGAAGTTATATGGGGTAATAGGAGGAGTTATAGGGAGCGGGTATATGGGGTATATGAGGAGTTATTGAGAGAAGTTATATGGGGTAATAGGAGGAGTTATAGGGAGCGGGTATATGGGGTAATAGGAGGAGTTATAGGGAGGGGGTATATGTGGTATATGAGGAGTTATTGAGAGAAGTTATATGGGGTAATAGGAGGAGTTATAGGGAGCGGGTATATGGGGTAATAGGAGGAGTTATAGGGAGGGGGTATATGTGGTATATGAGGAGTTATTGAGAGAAGTTATATGGGGTAATAGGAGGAGTTATAGGGAGGGGGTATATGTGGTATATGAGGAGTTATTGAGAGAAGTTATATGGGGTAATAGGAGGAGTTATAGGGAGCGGGTATATGGGGTAATAGGAGGAGTTATAGGGAGGGGGTATATGGGGTAATAGGAGGAGTTATAGGGAGGGGGTATATGGGGTAATAGGAGGAGTTATAGGGAGCGGTTATATGGGGTAATAAGAGGAGTTATAGGGAGCGGGTATATGGGGTAATAGGAGGAGTTATAGGGAGCGGGTATATGGGGTAATAGGAGGAGTTATAGGGAGGGGGTATATGTGGTATATGAGGAGTTATTGAGAGAAGTTATATGGGGTAATAGGAGGAGTTATAGGGAGCGGGTATATGGGGTAATAGGAGGAGTTATAGGGAGCGGGTATATGGGATAATAGAAGGAGTTATAGGGAGCGGTTATATGGGGTAATAAGAGGAGTTATAGGGAGGGGGTATATGTGGTATATGAGGAGTTATTGAGAGAAGTTATATGGGGTAATAGGAGGAGTTATAGGGAGGGGGTATATGTGGTATATGAGGAGTTATTGAGAGAAGTTATATGGGGTAATAGGAGGAGTTATAGGGAGCGGGTATATGGGGTAATAGGAGGAGTTATAGGGAGGGGGTATATGTGGTATATGAGGAGTTATTGAGAGAAGTTATATGGGGTAATAGGAGGAGTTATAGGGAGCGGGTATATGGGGTAATAGGAGGAGTTATAGGGAGGGGGTATATGTGGTATATGAGGAGTTATTGAGAGAAGTTATATGGGGTAATAGGAGGAGTTATAGGGAGGGGGTATATGTGGTATATGAGGAGTTATTGAGAGAAGTTATATGGGGTAATAGGAGGAGTTATAGGGAGCGGGTATATGGGGTAATAGGAGGAGTTATAGGGAGGGGGTATATGTGGTATTTGAGGAGTTATTGAGAGAAGTTATATGGGGTAATAGGAGGAGTTATAGGGAGGGGGTATATGTGGTATATGAGGAGTTATTGAGAGAAGTTATATGGGGTAATAGGAGGAGTTATAGGGAGCGGGTATATGGGGTAATAGGAGGAGTTATAGGGAGGGGGTATATGTGGTATATGAGGAGTTATTGAGAGAAGTTATATGGGGTAATAGGAGGAGTTATAGGGAGGGGGTATATGTGGTATATGAGGAGTTATTGAGAGAAGTTATATGGGGTAATAGGAGGAGTTATAGGGAGCGGGTATATGGGGTAATAGGAGGAGTTATAGGGAGGGGGTATATGGGGTAATAGGAGGAGTTATAGGGAGGGGGTATATGGGGTAATAGGAGGAGTTATAGGGAGCGGTTATATGGGGTAATAAGAGGAGTTATAGGGAGCGGGTATATGGGGTAATAGGAGGAGTTATAGGGAGCGGGTATATGGGGTAATAGGAGGAGTTATAGGGAGGGGGTATATGGGGTAATAGGAGGAGTTATAGGGAGGGGGTATATGGGGTAATAGGAGGCGTTATAGGGAGCGGTTATATGGGGTAATAAGAGGAGTTATAGGGAGCGGGTATATGGGGTAATAGGAGGAGTTATAGGGAGCGGGTATATGGGGTAATAGGAGGAGTTATAGGGAGGGGGTATATGTGGTATATGAGGAGTTATTGAGAGAAGTTATATGGGGTAATAGGAGGAGTTATAGGGAGCGGGTATATGGGGTAATAGGAGGAGTTATAGGGAGCGGTTATATGGGGTAATAAGAGGAGTTATAGGGAGCGGGTATATGGGGTAATAGGAGGAGTTATAGGGAGCGGGTATATGGGGTAATAGGAGGAGTTATAGGGAGGGGGTATATGTGGTATATGAGGAGTTATTGAGAGAAGTTATATGGGGTAATAGGAGGAGTTATAGGGAGCGGGTATATGGGGTAATAGGAGGAGTTATAGGGAGCGGGTATATGGGGTAATAAGAGGAGTTATAGGGAGGGGGTATATGGGGTAATAAGAGGAGTTATAGGGAGGGGGTATATGGGGTAATAGGAGAAGTTATAGGGAGGGGGTATATGGGGTAATAGGAGGAGTTATAGGGAGCGGTTATATGGGGTAATAAGAGGAGTTATAGGGAGCGGGTATATGGGGTAATAGGAGGAGTTATAGGGAGCGGGTATATGGGGTAATAGGAGGAGTTATAGGGAGGGGTATATGTGGTATATGAGGAGTTATTGAGAGAAGTTATATGGGGTAATAGGAGGAGTTATAGGGAGCGGGTATATGGGGTAATAGGAGGAGTTATAGGGAGCGGGTATATGGGGTAATAAGAGGAGTTATAGGGAGGGGGTATATGGGGTAATAAGAGGAGTTATAGGGAGCGGTATATGTGGTATATGAGGAGTTATTGAGAGAAGTTATATGGGGTAATAGGAGGAGTTATAGGGAGCGGGTATATGGGGTAATAGGAGGAGTTATAGGGAGCGGGTATATGGGGTAATAGGAGGAGTTATAGGGAGGGGGTATATGTGGTATATGAGGAGTTATTGAGAGAAGTTATATGGGGTAATAGGAGGAGTTATAGGGAGCGGGTATATGGGGTATATGAGGAGTTATTGAGAGAAGTTATATGGGGTAATAGGAGGAGTTATAGGGAGCGGGTATATGGGGTAATAGGAGGAGTTATAGGGAGGGGGTATATGTGGTATATGAGGAGTTATTGAGAGAAGTTATATGGGGTAATAGGAGGAGTTATAGGGAGCGGGTATATGGGGTAATAGGAGGAGTTATAGGGAGGGGGTATATGTGGTATATGAGGAGTTATTGAGAGAAGTTATATGGGGTAATAGGAGGAGTTATAGGGAGGGGGTATATGTGGTATATGAGGAGTTATTGAGAGAAGTTATATGGGGTAATAGGAGGAGTTATAGGGAGCGGGTATATGGGGTAATAGGAGGAGTTATAGGGAGGGGGTATATGGGGTAATAGGAGGAGTTATAGGGAGGGGGTATATGGGGTAATAGGAGGAGTTATAGGGAGCGGTTATATGGGGTAATAAGAGGAGTTATAGGGAGCGGGTATATGGGGTAATAGGAGGAGTTATAGGGAGCGGGTATATGGGGTAATAGGAGGAGTTATAGGGAGGGGGTATATGTGGTATATGAGGAGTTATTGAGAGAAGTTATATGGGGTAATAGGAGGAGTTATAGGGAGCGGGTATATGGGGTAATAGGAGGAGTTATAGGGAGCGGGTATATGGGATAATAGAAGGAGTTATAGGGAGCGGTTATATGGGGTAATAAGAGGAGTTATAGGGAGGGGGTATATGTGGTATATGAGGAGTTATTGAGAGAAGTTATATGGGGTAATAGGAGGAGTTATAGGGAGGGGGTATATGTGGTATATGAGGAGTTATTGAGAGAAGTTATATGGGGTAATAGGAGGAGTTATAGGGAGCGGGTATATGGGGTAATAGGAGGAGTTATAGGGAGGGGGTATATGTGGTATATGAGGAGTTATTGAGAGAAGTTATATGGGGTAATAGGAGGAGTTATAGGGAGCGGGTATATGGGGTAATAGGAGGAGTTATAGGGAGGGGGTATATGTGGTATATGAGGAGTTATTGAGAGAAGTTATATGGGGTAATAGGAGGAGTTATAGGGAGGGGGTATATGTGGTATATGAGGAGTTATTGAGAGAAGTTATATGGGGTAATAGGAGGAGTTATAGGGAGCGGGTATATGGGGTAATAGGAGGAGTTATAGGGAGGGGGTATATGTGGTATATGAGGAGTTATTGAGAGAAGTTATATGGGGTAATAGGAGGAGTTATAGGGAGGGGGTATATGTGGTATATGAGGAGTTATTGAGAGAAGTTATATGGGGTAATAGGAGGAGTTATAGGGAGCGGGTATATGGGGTAATAGGAGGAGTTATAGGGAGGGGGTATATGTGGTATATGAGGAGTTATTGAGAGAAGTTATATGGGGTAATAGGAGGAGTTATAGGGAGGGGGTATATGTGGTATATGAGGAGTTATTGAGAGAAGTTATATGGGGTAATAGGAGGAGTTATAGGGAGCGGGTATATGGGGTAATAGGAGGAGTTATAGGGAGGGGGTATATGGGGTAATAGGAGGAGTTATAGGGAGGGGGTATATGGGGTAATAGGAGGAGTTATAGGGAGCGGTTATATGGGGTAATAAGAGGAGTTATAGGGAGCGGGTATATGGGGTAATAGGAGGAGTTATAGGGAGCGGGTATATGGGGTAATAGGAGGAGTTATAGGGAGGGGGTATATGGGGTAATAGGAGGAGTTATAGGGAGGGGGTATATGGGGTAATAGGAGGAGTTATAGGGAGCGGTTATATGGGGTAATAAGAGGAGTTATAGGGAGCGGGTATATGGGGTAATAGGAGGAGTTATAGGGAGCGGGTATATGGGGTAATAGGAGGAGTTATAGGGAGGGGGTATATGTGGTATATGAGGAGTTATTGAGAGAAGTTATATGGGGTAATAGGAGGAGTTATAGGGAGCGGGTATATGGGGTAATAGGAGGAGTTATAGGGAGCGGGTATATGGGGTAATAAGAGGAGTTATAGGGAGCGGGTATATGGGGTAATAGGAGGAGTTATAGGGAGGGGGTATATGGGGTAATAGGAGGAGTTATAGGGAGGGGTATATGGGGTAATAGGAGGAGTTATAGGGAGCGGTTATATGGGGTAATAAGAGGAGTTATAGGGAGCGGGTATATGGGGTAATAGGAGGAGTTATAGGGAGCGGGTATATGGGGTAATAGGAGGAGTTATAGGGAGGGGGTATATGTGGTATATGAGGAGTTATTGAGAGAAGTTATATGGGGTAATAGGAGGAGTTATAGGGAGCGGGTATATGGGGTAATAGGAGGAGTTATAGGGAGCGGGTATATGGGGTAATAAGAGGAGTTATAGGGAGAGGGGTATATGGGGTAATAAGAGGAGTTATAGGGAGGGGGTATATGGGGTAATAGGAGGAGTTATAGGGAGGGGGTATATGGGGTAATAGGAGGAGTTATAGGGAGCGGTTATATGGGGTAATAAGAGGAGTTATAGGGAGCGGGTATATGGGGTAATAGGAGGAGTTATAGGGAGCGGGTATATGGGGTAATAGGAGGAGTTATAGGGAGGGGGTATATGTGGTATATGAGGAGTTATTGAGAGAAGTTATATGGGGTAATAGGAGGAGTTATAGGGAGCGGGTATATGGGGTAATAGGAGGAGTTATAGGGAGCGGGTATATGGGGTAATAAGAGGAGTTATTGAGAGAAGTTATATGGGGTAATAGGAGGAGTTATAGGGAGCGGGTATATGGGGTAATAGGAGGAGTTATAGGGAGGGGGTATATGTGGTATATGAGGAGTTATTGAGAGAAGTTATATGGGGTAATAGGAGGAGTTATAGGGAGGGGGTATATGTGGTATATGAGGAGTTATTGAGAGAAGTTATATGGGGTAATAGGAGGAGTTATAGGGAGCGGGTATATGGGGTAATAGGAGGAGTTATAGGGAGGGGGTATATGGGGTAATAGGAGGAGTTATAGGGAGAGGGTATATGGGGTAATAGGAGGAGTTATAGGGAGCGGGTATATGGGGTAATAAGAGGAGTTATAGGGAGCGGGTATATGGGGTAATAGGAGGAGTTATAGGGAGCGGGTATATGGGGTAATAGCAGGAGTTATAGGGAGGGGGTATATGTGGTATATGAGGAGTTATTGAGAGAAGTTATATGGGGTAATAGGAGGAGTTATAGGGAGGGGGTATATGTGGTATATGAGGAGTTATTGAGAGAAGTTATATGGGGTAATAGGAGGAGTTATAGGGAGCGGGTATATGGGGTAATAGGAGGAGTTATAGGGAGGGGGTATATGTGGTATATGAGGAGTTATTGAGAGAAGTTATATGGGGTAATAGGAGGAGTTATAGGGAGGGGGTATATGGGGTAATAAGAGGAGTTATAGGGAGCGGGTATATGGGGTAATAGGAGGAGTTATAGGGAGCGGGTATATGGGGTAATAGGAGGAGTTATAGGGAGGGGGTATATGTGGTATATGAGGAGTTATTGAGAGAAGTTATATGGGGTAATAGGAGGAGTTATAGGGAGGGGGTATATGTGGTATATGAGGAGTTATTGAGAGAAGGTTATATGGGGTAATAGGAGGAGTTATAGGGAGCGGGTATATGGGGTAATAGGAGGAGTTATAGGGAGGGGGTATATGGGGTAATAGAGGAGTTATAGGGAGGGGGTATATGGGGTAATAGGAGGAGTTATAGGGAGCGGTTATATGGGGTAATAAGAGGAGTTATAGGGAGCGGGTATATGGGGTAATAGGAGGAGTTATAGGGAGCGGGTATATGGGGTAATAGGAGGAGTTATAGGGAGGGGGTATATGTGGTATATGAGGAGTTATTGAGAGGAGTTATATGGGGTAATAGGAGGAGTTATAGGGAGCGGGTATATGGGGTAATAGGAGGAGTTATAGGGAGCGGGTATATGGGGTAATAGGAGGAGTTATAGGGAGCGGGTATATGGGGTAATAGGAGGAGTTATAGGGAGGGGTATATGTGGTATATGAGGAGTTATTGAGAGAAGTTATATGGGGTAATAGGAGGAGTTATAGGGAGCGGGTATATGGGGTAATAGGAGGAGTTATAGGGAGCGGTATATGGGGTAATAGGAGGAGTTATAGGGAGCGGGTATATGGGGTAATAGGAGGAGTTATAGGGAGGGGGTATATGGGGTAATAGGAGGAGTTATAGGGAGAGGGTATATGGGGTAATAGGAGGAGTTATAGGGAGCGGTTATATGGGGTAATAAGAGGAGTTATAGGGAGAGGGTATATGGGGTAATAGGAGGAGTTATAGGGAGCGGGTATATGGGGTAATAGGAGGAGTTATAGGGAGGGGGTATATGTGGTATATGAGGAGTTATTGAGAGAAGTTATATGGGGTAATAGGAGGAGTTATAGGGAGCGGGTATATGGGGTAATAGGAGGAGTTATAGGGAGAGGGTATATGGGGTAATAAGAGGAGTTATAGGGAGGGGTATATGGGGTAATAGGAGGAGTTATAGGGAGGGGGTATATGGGGTAATAGGAGGAGTTATAGGAGGGGGTATATGGGGTAATAGGAGGAGTTATAGGGAGCGGTTATATGGGGTAATAAGAGGAGTTATAGGGAGCGGGTATATGGGGTAATAGGAGGAGTTATAGGGAGCGGGTATATGGGGTAATAGGAGGAGTTATAGGGAGGGGGTATATGTGGTATATGAGGAGTTATTGAGAGAGTTATATGGGGTAATAGGAGGAGTTATAGGGAGCGGGTATATGGGGTAATAGGAGGAGTTATAGGGAGCGGGTATATGGGGTAATAAGAGGAGTTATAGGGAGGGGGTATATGGGGTAATAGAGGAGTTATAGGGAGGGGGTATATGGGGTATATGAGGAGTTATTGAGAGAAGTTATATGGGGTAATAGGAGGAGTTATAGGGAGCGGGTATATGGGGTAATAGGAGGAGTTATAGGGAGCGGGTATATGGGGTATATGAGGAGTTATAGGAGAGGTATATGGGGTAATAGGAGGAGTTATAGGGAGGGGTATATGTGGTATATGAGGAGTTATTGAGAGAAGTTATATGGGGTAATAGGAGGAGTTATAGGGAGCGGGTATATGGGGTAATAGGAGGAGTTATAGGGAGCGGGGTATATGTGGTATATGAGGAGTTATTGAGGAGAGGTTATATGGGGTAATAGGAGGAGTTATAGGGAGCGGGTATATGGGGTAATAGGAGGAGTTATAGGGAGGGGGTATATGTGGTATATGAGGAGTTATTGAGAGAGGGTATATGGGGTAATAGGAGGAGTTATAGGGAGGGGGTATATGTGGTATATGAGGAGTTATTGAGAGAAGTTATATGGGGTAATAGGAGGAGTTATAGGGAGCGGGTATATGGGGTAATAGGAGGAGTTATAGGGAGGGGGTATATGGGGTAATAGGAGGAGTTATAGGGAGGGGGTATATGGGGTAATAGGAGGAGTTATAGGGAGCGGTTATATGGGGTAATAAGAGGAGTTATAGGGAGCGGGTATATGGGGTAATAGGAGGAGTTATAGGGAGCGGGTATATGGGGTAATAGGAGGAGTTATAGGGAGGGGGTATATGTGGTATATGAGGAGTTATTGAGAGAAGTTATATGGGGTAATAGGAGGAGTTATAGGGAGCGGGTATATGGGGTAATAGGAGGAGTTATAGGGAGCGGGTATATGGGGTAATAGAGGAGTTATAGGGAGCGGGTATATGGGGTAATAGGAGGAGTTATAGGGAGGGGGTATATGTGGTATATGAGGAGTTATTGAGAGAAGTTATATGGGGTAATAGGAGGAGTTATAGGGAGCGGGTATATGGGGTATATGAGGAGTTATTGAGAGAAGTTATATGGGGTAATAGGAGGAGTTATAGGGAGCGGGTATATGGGGTAATAGGAGGAGTTATAGGGAGGGGGTATATGTGGTATATGAGGAGTTATTGAGAGAAGTTATATGGGGTAATAGGAGGAGTTATAGGGAGCGGGTATATGGGGTAATAGGAGGAGTTATAGGGAGGGGGTATATGTGGTATATGAGGAGTTATTGAGAGAAGTTATATGGGGTAATAGGAGGAGTTATAGGGAGGGGGTATATGTGGTATATGAGGAGTTATTGAGAGAAGTTATATGGGGTAATAGGAGGAGTTATAGGGAGCGGGTATATGGGGTAATAGGAGGAGTTATAGGGAGGGGGTATATGTGGTATATGAGGAGTTATTGGGAGAGGTTATATGGGGTAATAGGAGGAGTTATAGGGAGGGGGTATATGTGGTATATGAGGAGTTATTGAGAGAAGTTATATGGGGTAATAGGAGGAGTTATAGGGAGCGGGTATATGGGGTAATAGGAGGAGTTATAGGGAGGGGGTATATGTGGTATATGAGGAGTTATTGAGAGAAGTTATATGGGGTAATAGGAGGAGTTATAGGGAGCGGGGTATATGTGGTATATGAGGAGTTATTGAGAGAAGTTATATGGGGTAATAGGAGGAGTTATAGGGAGCGGGTATATGGGGTAATAGGAGGAGTTATAGGGAGGGGGTATATGGGGTAATAGGAGGAGTTATAGGGAGGGGTATATGGGGTAATAGGAGGAGTTATAGGGAGCGGTTATATGGGGTAATAGGAGGAGTTATAGGGAGCGGGTATATGGGGTAATAGGAGGAGTTATAGGAGCGGGTATATGGGGTAATAGGAGGAGTTATAGGGAGGGGGTATATGGGGTAATAGGAGGAGTTATAGGGAGCGGGTATATGGGTAATAGGAGGAGTTATAGGGAGCGGGTATATGGGGTAATAAGAGGAGTTATAGGGAGCGGGTATATGGGGTAATAGGAGGAGTTATAGGGAGCGGGTATATGGGGTAATAGGAGGAGTTATAGGGAGGGGGTATATGGGGTATATGAGGAGTTATTGAGAGAAGTTATATGGGGTAATAGGAGGAGTTATAGGGAGCGGGTATATGGGGTAATAGGAGGAGTTATAGGGAGCGGGTATATGGGGTAATAGGAGGAGTTATAGGGAGGGGGTATATGGGGTAATAGAGGAGTTATAGGGAGCGGGTATATGGGGTAATAGGAGGAGTTATAGGGAGCGGGTATATGG
>NW_027454612.1:42500-68911 GCF_040206685.1 Ascaphus truei | reverse complement strand
GGAACGAGGGGGGGGGGAGATGGAACGAGGGGGGGGGAGATGGAACGAGGGGGGGGGAGATGGAACGAGGGGGGGGGGGAGATGGGGACGAGGGGGGGGGGAGATGGGACGAGGGGGGGGGGAGATGGGACGAGGGGGGGGGGATATGGGACGAGGGGGGGGGGAGATGGGACGAGGGTGGGGGAGATGGGACGAGGGGGGGGAGATGGGAACGAGGGGAGTGGAGATGGGACGAGGGGTGGGAGATGGGACGAGGGGGGGGGAGATGGGACGAGGGGGGGGGAGATGGGATGAGGGGGGGGAGATGGGATGAGGGGGGGGAGATGGGACGAGGGGGGGGGATGGGGACGAGGGGGGGGAGATGGGACGAGGGGGGGGAGATGGGACGAGGGGGGGGGAGATGGGACGAGGGTGGGGGAGATGGGACGGGGGGGGGTGAGATGGGACGAGGGGGGGTGAGATGGGACGAGGGGGGGGGAGATGGGACGAGGGGGGTGGAGATGGGATGAGGGGGGGGTGGGACGAGGGGGGGGAGATGGGACGAGGGGGGGGAGATGGGACGAGGGGAGTGGAGATGGGACGAGGGGTGGGAGGATGGGACGAGGGGTGGGGGGGAGATGGGACGAGGGGGGGAGATGGGATGAGGGGGGGAGATGGGATGAGGGGGGGGAGATGGGACGAGGGGGGGGGGATGGGACGAGGGGGGGGAGATGGGACGAAGGGGGGGGAGATGGGACGAGGGGGGGGAGATGGGACGAGGGGGGGAGATGGGACGAGTGGGGGGGAGATGGATGAGGGGGGGGAGATGGGACGAGGGGGGGGGAGATGGGACGAGGGGGGGGAGATGGGACGGGGGGGAGATGGGACGAGGGGGGGGAGAGAGAACGAGGGTGTGGGTGAACATGGGAGTGATGGGGGGGAGATGGGAGTGATGGAGGGGGGAGATGGGAGTGATGGAGGGGGGGAGATGGGAGTGATGGAGGGGGGAGATGGGAGTGATGAAGGGGGGAGATGGTAGTGATGGGGGGAGGATGGGAGTGATGGGGGGAGGATGGGAGTGAGGAGGGGGAGATGGGAGTGATGGAGGGGGGGAGATGGGAGTGATGGAGGGGGGAGATGGGAGTGATGGAGGGGGGAGATGGGAGTGATGGAGGGGGGGAGATTGGGAGTGATGGAGGGGGGAGATGGGAGTGATGGGGGGATGGGAGTGATGGGGGCCCTTCTGGCTGTGTAATTATCACAAGAAAAGTGTATAACGGTGGACAGCTCGAGGACACGGAGGAGGGAAAACACTGACAGAGAGAGAGAGCGCGCGACAGAGAGAGTTTAATGAGAGAAAGAGAGAGAGTTAATGAGAGAGAGAGAGAGAAAGAGAGAGAGTTAATGAGAGACAGAGAGAAACTTAATGAGAGAGACAGAGAGAGAAACTAAATGAGAGAGACAGAGAGTTAATGAGAGAGACAGAGAGAGTTAATGAGAGAGGACAGAGAGAGAGTTAATGAGAGAGGACAGAGAGAGGTTAATGAAGAGAGAAAGAGAAAGCAGAGCAGGACAGGATCTGTAAACAATGTGACATGGGCCCTGGTGAGAAGTGAGATCCATTTTCTCATGTACTGTCCCAAATATGAAGAAACACGGAATCGCTGCCAGGGAGAATACTCCAGGAGGATTACCAACGTCCCTATGTTGAGGGGAGAGAGAGAGGGGGGGGGGGAGGAGATAGAGGGGGGGAGAGAGAGGCGAGAGAGAGGGAGGTGAGAGAGGGGGGAGAGAGATGGAGGGGGAGGAGAGAGGGGGAAGAGAGAGGAGGGGGAGGAAGGTAGGGGGAGAGAGAAGAAGGGATGGGGAGAGAGAAAGGGAGGGTGGAGAGAGAAAGAGAGGTGGAGAGAGAGAGGAGGGGAGAGGGATTGGAGGGAGAAAATAAGGGAGGGGGAGAGGGCGGAGAGAAGAAAGTTGGGAGAGCGGGGAGAAGGGGAAGGAAAGTTGGGAGAGGGGGGAGAAGGAAAGTTGGGAGAGTGAAGGGCAGAAGGGGAAGGAGGAGGAAAAGGAGAAGGTGCAATCCGGTCTTTACTAGCTCAATGCGTGGGTAAAATTGGGCCCATTGATGCACTGACTCTGAGGAACAAAAGAACCCATCGATGTAAGTGACGGTTTCCATTCACATCCCTTCTGCAAAAAAGAGCAGATTACAATCCCTGCAGATAATGCCCATCGCATTATTCCACACACCTCCTCACTCACTGCAGATAATGCCCATTCGCATTATTCTCACACCTCCTCACTCACTGCAGATAATGCCCATCGCATTATTCCCCACACCTCCTCACTCACTGCAGATAATGCCCATTGCATTATTCCCACACCTCCTCACTCACTGCAGATAATGGCCCATCGCATTATTCCCACACCTCCTCACTCACTGCAGATAATGCCCATCGCATTATTCCCACACCTCCTCACTCACTGCAGATAATGCCCATCGCATTACTCTCACACCTCCTCACTCACTGCAGATATGCCCATCGCATTATTCCCACACCTCCTCACTCACTGCAGATAGTGCCCATCGCATTATTCCCACAACCTCCTCACTCACTGCAGATAGTGCCCATCGCATTAATTCCCACACCTCCTCACTCACTGCAGATAATGCCCCATCGCATTATTCCCACACCTCCTCACTCACTGCAGATAATGCCCATCGCATTATTCCCACACCTCCTCACTCACTGCAGATAATGGCCCATCGCATTATTCCCCACACCTCCTCACTCACTGCAGATAATGCCCATCGCATTATTCCCACCACCTCCTCACTCACTGCAGATAATGCCCATCGCATTATTCTCACACCCTCCTCACTCACTGCAGATAATTGCCCCATCGCATTACTCCCACACCTCCTCACTCCCTGCAGATAAATGCCCATCGCATTACTCCCACACCTCCTCACTCACTGCAGATAATGCCCATCGCATTATTCTCACACCTCCTCACTCACTGCAGATAATGCCCCATCGCATTATTCCCACACCTCCTCACTCCCTGCAGATAATGCCCATCGCATTATTCCCACACCTCCTCACTCCCTGCAAGATAATGCCCATCGCATTACTCTCACACCTCCTCACTCACTGCAGATAATGCCCATCGCATTACTCTCACACCTCCTCACTCACTGCAGATAATGCCCATCGCATTATTCCCACACCTCCTCACTCACTGCAGATAATGCCCATCGCATTACTCTCACACCTCCTCACTCACTGCAGATAATTGCCCATCGCATTATTCCCACACCTCCTCACTCACTGCAGATAATGCCCATCGCATTATTCTCACACCTCCTCACTCACTGCAGATAATGCCCATCGCATTACTCCCACCCCCACACTCCTCACTCCCTGCAGATAATGCCCATCGCATTACTCTCACACCTCCTCACTCACTGCAGATAATGCCCATCGCATTATTCTCACACCCTCCTCACTCACTGCAGATAATGCCCATCGCATTATTCCCACACCTCCTCACTCCCTGCAGATAATGCCCATCGCATTATTCCCACACCTCCCTCACTCCCTGCAGATAATGCCCATCGCATTACTCTCACACCTCCTCACTCACTGCAGATAATGCCCATCGCATTACTCTCACACCTCCTCACTCACTGCAGATAATGCCCATCGCATTATTCCCACACCTCCTCACTCACTGCAGATAATGCCCCATCGCATTACTCTCACACCTCCTCACTCACTGCAGATAATGCCCATCGCATTATTCCCACACCTCCTCACTCACTGCAGATAATGCCCATCGCATTATTCCCACACCTCCTCACTCACTGCAGATAATGCCCATCGCATTATTCCCACACCTCCTCACTCACTGCAGATAATGCCCATCGCATTATTCCCACACCTCCTCACTCACTGCAGATAATGCCCATCGCATTACTCTCACACCTCCTCACTCACTGCAGATAATGCCCATCGCATTATTCCCACACCTCCTCACTCACTGCAGATAATGCCCATCGCATTATTCCCACACCTCCTCACTCACTGCAGATAGTGCCCATCGCATTATTCCCACACCTCCTCACTCACTGCAGATAATGCCCATCGCATTATTCCCACACCTCCTCACTCACTGCAGATAATGCCCATCGCATTATTCCCACACCTCCTCACTCACTGCAGATAATGCCCATCGCATTATTCCCACACCTCCTCACTCACTGCAGATAATGCCCATCGCATTATTCCCACACCTCCTCACTCACTGCAGATAATGCCCATCGCATTATTCCCACACCTCCTCACTCACTGCAGATAATGCCCATCGCATTATTCCCACACCTCCTCACTCACTGCAGATAATGCCCATCGCATTATTCCCACACCTCCTCACTCACTGCAGATAATGCCCATCGCATTATTCCCACACCTCCTCACTCACTGCAGATAATGCCCATCGCATTATTCTCACACCTCCTCACTCACTGCAGATAGTGCCCATCGCATTACTCCCACACCTCCTCACTCCCTGCAGATAATGCCCATCGCATTATTCTCACACCTCCTCACTCACTGCAGATAATGCCCATCGCATTATTCCCACACCTCCTCACTCCCTGCAGATAATGCCCATCGCATTATTCCCACACCTCCTCACTCCCTGCAGATAATGCCCATCGCATTACTCTCACACCTCCTCACTCACTGCAGATAATGCCCATCGCATTACTCTCACACCTCCTCACTCACTGCAGATAATGCCCATCGCATTATTCCCACACCTCCTCACTCACTGCAGATAGTGCCCATCGCATTATTCCCACACCTCCTCACTCACTGCAGATAGTGCCCATCGCATTACTCCCACACCTCCTCACTCACTGCAGATAATGCCCATCGCATTACTCTCACACCTCCTCACTCCCTGCAGATAATGCCCATCGCATTATTCCCACACCTCCTCACTCACTGCAGATAATGCCCATCGCATTATTCCCACACCTCCTCACTCACTGCAGATAATGCCCATCGCATTATTCTCACACCTCCTCACTCACTAAAGTCCTGTGTGTGCACCAAGGGATTTCCTAACACAAGGTACTATGCAGCCATCAATCCAATATAATAATCTCACCGGAGATCTGCCCCCTGCCAGCAATTAATTGCTCCATTCAACACTAACCTTCAGCATCATGACCACGAGCTCCCACCGCCTCACAGAAGAGAACGCTCCCCCCCCCAATACCATCTATACCAGGGCAGCTCCCCCCCCCCCCAAATAACATATATACCAGAGAAGCACACCCCTCCCCCCAATAACATATATACTGGAGCAGCTCCCCCAATAACATATATACCAGATAAGCTGCCCCCCCCAATAGCATATATACTGGAGAAGCACCCCCCCCCCCAATAGCATATATATTGGAGAAGCCCCCCGGCAATGACATATACTGGAGCAGCTCCCTCCCAATAATATATATAACGGAGCAGCTCCCCCAATAACATATATACCAGAGCAGCTTCTCCCCCCCCCCAATAACATATATACAGTAGAAGCTCCCCTCCCCCCAATAACATATACACTGGAGCAGCTTCCCCCCCCCCCCCAATACCATATATACCGGAGCAGCCCCCCCCCCGATAAGATACATACCAGAGCATCCCCCCCCCCCCAAATAACATATACTAAGATACAGGAGCAGCCCCCCTCCCCCCCCTAATAACGCCGAGACAGAGAAAGAGGAGCAGCTCCCCCTTATTACAGAATCCTCTCTCGCTGGGATACTGAAGCAGTTCCTTAATAACCAGCGTCTCTTGCTGACCCAAGGGCTGGTATATACATAGCAGGATGAAGGGACAGGGCTTAGCAGCAGCGTGGCGCTGTAATCATTTATCAGCGTCAGTGGGATGTGAAGGTCAGCATTTCTAGGGAATATTGGGCCAAATTGTCCCTAGTCCAATTCTTTTTCATTTTCTAATTTATAATTTACTCATGCACATTTCTTCAATTAAGATCTCTCTCGTTGCCTGTAATGCTGGGGGCTGTGGAGAGAGAAACGTCCGGGAGGATTTCTGAGCTCACAACCCTCAGCACGCTGCGCAGGACGCTAACAGGAGCTGCATGGTCCGGAAATCTATAGGCTCTACGTATCAAGGTATTTCAAATCCATTTTAACATGGAATCCCCTGATCTGATACAGAATGTTAAGACTTTCGCGACTTCAGATGTGCACCAATCTGTGCACCATGTAACTCCCCCACAACTCCTCCTACTGACTCTCCCCAAGGTGCATGCTGGGGCAGAGACACAGAATGTAATACATCTCATTATAACCTGTGCACCGTGTAACTCTCCCCCAACTCCTCCTACTGACTCTCCCCAAGGTGCAAGCTGGGGCAGAGACGCAGAATGTGATATATCTTATTATAATCTGTGCACCATGTAACCCCCCCCCCCCCAACTCCTCCTACTGACTCTCCCCAAGGTGCAAGCTGGGACAGAGACGCAGAATGTGATACATCTCATTATAATCTGTGCCCCATGTAACTCCTCCCCAACTCCTCCTACTGACTCTCCCCAAGGTGCATGCTGGGACAGACGCACAGAATGTGATACATCTCATTATAATCTGTGCACCGTGTAACTCCCCCAACTCCTCCTACTGACTCTCCCCAAGGTGCAAGCTGGGACAGAGACGCAGAATGTGATACATCTCATTATAATCTGTGCACCGTGTAACTCTCCCCAACTCCTCCTACTGACTCTCCCCAAGGTGCAAGCTGGGGCAGAGACGCAGAATGTGATACATCTCATTATAATCTGTGCACCATGTAACTCCTCCCCAACTCCTCCTACTGACTCTCCCCAAGGTGCAAGCTGGGGCAGAGACGCAGAATGTGATACATCTCATTATAATCTGTGCCCCATGTAACTCCCCCAACTCCTCCTACTGACTCTCCCCAAGGTGCAAGCTGGGACAGGGACGCAGAATGTGATGCATCTCATTATAATCTGTGCACCATGTAACTCTCCCAACTGCCCCTACTGACTCTCCCCAAGGTGCAAGCTGGAGCAGATTGGGCAAAATTGGAGAACAATGCTTTATACGTTGGGACAGGGGGGAAATACCCCGGTTTTGCTCCAAAATGACCTTGATACAATGACCCATGTGTGATTTAATATAAATGAAATCAATGGAAGTATCATTTCTCCCAAACATCTGAGGGTGTATGTATCGAGGACACAGGGGAGGGAAAGTGGGGACATGTTTATGTTCCGATTTCGCCCTGTCTGCACCAGCTGGCCATTTGGGAAGTGCCAGGAGATGGGGAGGAATACCATGATATTGTATGTAGAGAATAGGACAGATGTCCCAGAATGGACATCTCGCTTTGCCCCAGCTTGCACCTTGGGGAGAGTCGGTAAGGGGCGTTGGGGGAGAGTTACATGGTGCACAGTCATCAAGTCTCACCCCAGTGGTTGCAGGGGATCCCAGGGTTTTCTTCCGGCAGGATGTGGTACACTTCTATATTTTGAATGCAGGGTTGCAGGTGGCATTGAGGCCTGGTGGTGGGTAAAGGCCTAGCTCAGTTTAGCCGGCCTTGCCCCAGGATGGGGTGGCCTTGCTGGAGAGGTTAGTTGTGAATGCTACGTAGGTGGGTATAGATAGCAAGTGGATGCCAGGATCCAAGTGAACTTGCAGCGTAATGGATTTTGTGCGACCTCTTCAGCGCCCACAGGGAGTGGGGCAACAGGCCAATGGGACGGTGCCAGTAAGTTGGAAGGTTACCAGCAAGGCCGGTTTTCCTTATCTCCCCGTGCCTCGAGGAATCCCAACCAGGCGCGGAGGTCCTTGCTTGTGCCGTGCTGCAACCGTAACAATAAAAATAATCGCTACTCTCAGGCGCATGTGCGCTGGGCCCATTACAGACCTCTCACTGCAACATGCACGCGTTTCATTCTTTTTCTGGACACAGGTTATGATTAATACTAAAATACCGTAACGCCACTGGGGCTGCATTGTGTGACCTTAGGCTGCATTGTGTGACCTTAGGCTGCATTGTGTGACCTTAGGCAAGTTACTTTGGTTTAGGTCCCAAAATGAAATGACGACCCTCTGTGCAGGAATGGATTACAGCTGCATAGTACAGCGGAGACTATGCTGCCAGCCCGGAATGTTCTGTGAGCTCCTGTCTGTGTCGCCCCTTTCCTCTCTCCCTGCTTCACTTAGCACATGTGCAGACATAGTAACGAGCACACACACGTGCACACACATCAATTACTGCCAGCGTGTTTCCAGACACGCCACATTGCTGTGAGGCAAACCACACCCCCCCCCCCATGTCCATAACTCTCCACCACACTGCCACTCTCTCACAGCCCTCCAGCTGGAAGCGTGTACACACTGCCACTCTCTCTCACAGCCCTCCAGCTGGAAGTGTGTACACACTGCCACTCTCTCTCACAGCCCTCCAGCTGGAAGCGTGTACACACTGCCACTCTCTCACAGCCCTCCAGCTGGAATCGTGCACATACTGCCACTCTCTCTCACAGCCCTCCAGCTGGAAGTGTGTACACACTGACACTCTCTCTTACAGCCCTCCAGCTGGAAGCGTGTACACACTGCCACTCTCTCTCTCAGCCCTCCAGCTGGAAGTGTGTACACACTGACACTCTCTCTTACAGCCCTCCAGCTGGAAGTGTGTACACACTGACACTCTCTCTTACAGCCCTCCAGCTGGAAGTGTGTACACACTGCCACTCTCTCTCACAGCCCTCCAGCTGGAAGCATGTACACACTGCCACTCTCTCTCACAGCCCTCCAGCTGGAAGCGTGTACACACTGCCACTCTCTCTCACAGCCCTCCAGCTGGAAGCGTGTACACACTGCCACTCTCTCTCACAGCCCCCCAGCTGGAATCGTGCACATACTGCCACTCTCTCTCACAGCCCTCCAGCTGGAAGTATGTACACACTGCCACTCTCTCTCACAGCCCTCCAGCTGGAAGCGTGTACACACTGCCACTCTCTCACAGCCCTCCAGCTGGAATCGTGCACATACTGCCACTCTCTCTCACAGCCCTCCAGCTGGAAGTGTGTACACACTGACACTCTCTCTTACAGCCCTCCAGCTGGAAGCGTGTACACACTGCCACTCTCTCTCTCAGCCCTCCAGCTGGAAGTATGTACACACTGCCACTCTCTCTCTCAGCCCTCCAGCTGGAAGTATGTACACACTGCCACTCTCTCTCACAGCCCTCCAGCTGGAAGCATGTACACACTGCCACTCTCTCTCACAGCCCTCCAGCTGGAAGCGTGTACACACTGCCACTCTCTCTCACAGCCCTCCAGCTGGAAGTGTGTACACACTGCCACTCTCTCACAGCCCTCCAGCTGGAAGCGTGTACACACTGCCACTCTCTCTCACAGCCCTCCAGCTGGAAGCGTGTACACACTGCCACTCTCTCTCACAGCCCTCCAGCTGGAAGCATGTACACACTGCCACTCTCTCTCACAGCCCTCCAGCTGGAAGCATGTACACACTGCCACTCTCTCACAGCCCTCCAGCTGGAAGTGTGTACACACTGCCACTCTCTCTCACAGCCTTCCAGCTGGAAGCATGTACACACTGCCACTCTCTCTCACAGCCCTCCAGCTGGAAGCATGTACAGTACACACTGCCACTCTCTCTCACAGCCATCCAGCTGGAATCGTGTACATACTGCCACTCTCACAGCCCCCCAGCTGGAAGCATGTACAGTACACACTGCCACTCTCTCTCACAGCCATCCAGCTGGAATCGTGTACATACTGCCACTCTCTCACAGCCCTCCAGCTGGAAGCATGTACACACTGCCACTCTCTCTCACAGCCATCCAGCTGGAAGCATGTACACACTGCCACTCTCTCACAGCCCTCCAGCTGGAAGCGTGTACACACTGCCACTCTCTCTCACAGCCCTCCAGCTGGAAGCATGTACACACTGCCACTCTCTCTCACAGCCCTCCAGCTGGAAGCGTGTACACACTGCCACTCTCTCTCACAGCCCTCCAGCTGGAAGCGTGTACACACTGCCACTCTCTCTCACAGCCCCCCAGCTGGAATCGTGCACATACTGCCACTCTCTCTCACAGCCCTCCAGCTGGAAGTATGTACACACTGCCACTCTCTCTCACAGCCCTCCAGCTGGAAGCGTGTACACACTGCCACTCTCTCACAGCCCTCCAGCTGGAATCGTGCACATACTGCCACTCTCTCTCACAGCCCTCCAGCTGGAAGTGTGTACACACTGACACTCTCTCTTACAGCCCTCCAGCTGGAAGCGTGTACACACTGCCACTCTCTCTCTCAGCCCTCCAGCTGGAAGTATGTACACACTGCCACTCTCTCTCTCAGCCCTCCAGCTGGAAGTATGTACACACTGCCACTCTCTCTCACAGCCCTCCAGCTGGAAGCATGTACACACTGCCACTCTCTCTCACAGCCCTCCAGCTGGAAGCGTGTACACACTGCCACTCTCTCTCACAGCCCTCCAGCTGGAAGTGTGTACACACTGCCACTCTCTCACAGCCCTCCAGCTGGAAGCGTGTACACACTGCCACTCTCTCTCACAGCCCTCCAGCTGGAAGCGTGTACACACTGCCACTCTCTCTCACAGCCCTCCAGCTGGAAGCATGTACACACTGCCACTCTCTCTCACAGCCCTCCAGCTGGAAGCATGTACACACTGCCACTCTCTCACAGCCCTCCAGCTGGAAGTGTGTACACACTGCCACTCTCTCTCACAGCCTTCCAGCTGGAAGCATGTACACACTGCCACTCTCTCTCACAGCCCTCCAGCTGGAAGCATGTACAGTACACACTGCCACTCTCTCTCACAGCCATCCAGCTGGAATCGTGTACATACTGCCACTCTCACAGCCCCCCAGCTGGAAGCATGTACAGTACACACTGCCACTCTCTCTCACAGCCATCCAGCTGGAATCGTGTACATACTGCCACTCTCTCACAGCCCTCCAGCTGGAAGCATGTACACACTGCCACTCTCTCTCACAGCCATCCAGCTGGAAGCATGTACACACTGCCACTCTCTCACAGCCCTCCAGCTGGAAGTGTGTACACACTGCCACTCTCTCTCACAGCCCTCCAGCTGGAAGCATGTACACACTGCCACTCTCTCACAGCCCTCCAGCTGGAAGCGTGTACACACTGCCACTCTCTCTCACAGCCCTCCAGCTGGAAGCATGTACACACTGCCACTCTCTCTCACAGCCCTCCAGCTGGAAGCGTGTACACACTGCCACTCTCTCTCACAGCCCTCCAGCTGGAAGCATGTACACACTGCCACTCTCTCTCACAGCCCTCCAGCTGGAAGCATGTACACACTGCCACTCTCTCTCACAGCCCTCCAGCTGGAAGCGTGTACACACTGCCACTCTCTCTCACAGCCCTCCAGCTGGAAGCGTGTACACACTGCCACTCTCTCACAGCCCTCCAGCTGGAAGCGTGTACACACTGCCACTCTCTCTCACAGCCCTCCAGCTGGAAGCGTGTAATCCGTTTAAGACACTTCAGGAAAGGAAGATAATCAGTAATGAGATTTAATGGCCTTGTTTGATTGTTGCTTTCTGTTATAATAGAGGGGATCCCCTCCCCCATGCAGATTTGCATGTACTTGCACGCAGTGTCGCCGCGCTGGGAGACGGGTACAGGAAGAGGTGGCAATATGGGCAGTATTTCAGTATTTCAGACGGGTACAGGAAGAGGTGGCAATATGGGCAGTATTTCAGTATTTCATTAAAGGTGCCAGACTGAACTGATGGCAGAGACGTGATTGATACAAATTATTCTGTAATGTCAATTTCATGCGCTTTATGCTTATTCCAGACGGACACAAATACGTATTTTAGCATTTTTAAAGAATTTCTTGACAGGAGACAATTTTTATGACAGTAATAATGTTATAAAGGGCAAAGAAAGATGAAACCTGTTCATCGTGCAAGGGGCAGCAAGACAGATAACCCGTGCGTATATCTGCCACCGGTCCCTCAAATCAGATTCCCTCACCCCATAGCCACATCATGCAGCGGGTAACCCTCGGAGTGAGCAGATCCCCTCACCCCATCCCATCATAGAGCGAGTAACCCTCGGAGTGAGCAAATCCCCTCACCCCATCATACAGCGGGTAACCCTCAAAGCAGATTCTCTCGCCCCATCATACAGCGGGTAACCCTCGGAGTGAGCAGATCCCCTCACCCCATCCCATCATAGAGCGGGTAACCCTCGGAGTGAGCAGATCCCCTCACCCCATCATAGAGCGGGTAACCCTCGGAGTGAGCAGATCCCCTCACCCCATCCCATCATAGAGCGGGTAACCCTCGGAGTGATCAGATCCCCTCACCCCATCATAGAGCGGGTAACCCTCGGAGTGATCAGATCCCCTCACCCCATCATAGAGCGGGTAACCCTCGGAGTGATCAGATCCCCTCACCCCATCATGCAGCGGGTAACCCTCAAATCAGATTCTCTCGCCCCATCATACAACGGGTAACCCTCGGAGTGATCACGGAACATCCCAGCCCTGGCCTCACAAACAACCCCACCCAGTGCTCCTGCTGCAGTGCGCGGCTGGGCAGGGCTGGGAGACTTGGGGGTGAGTGGAGAGAATGAGATGAGCGAGGGATACATGGAAAGATGGCGGGGCGCCTGGGGCAGCGGAAGATGGCGGGGCGCCTGGGGCAGCGGAAGATGGCGGGGCGCCTGGGGCAGCGGAAGATGGCGGGGCGCCTGGGGCAGCGGAAGATGGCGGGGCGCCTGGGGCAGCGGAAGATGGCGGGCGCCTGGGGCAGCGGAAGATGGCGGGGTGCCTGGGGCAGCGGAAGATGGCGGGGCGCCTGGGGCAGCGGTCGTGGGTGTGAGGATCAGAGGGGGAATAAGAGGAATCAGGAGGTCATTGTCATTCCTTAATGCCACAAAGAGTTTAACCCTTTCATTTCCAGATGGTTAAATGGATATCCAATCCCACACAGAGACAAAATCTATCAAACAAACCATTCAGCACCTTCACTCCTGTCACTGAGTATAGTAAGCACAGGTATAGCACAGGTACTGAGTATAGTAAGCACAGGTATAGCACAGGTACTGAGTATAGTAAACACAGGTATAGCACAGGTACTGAGTATAGTAAGCACAGGTATAGCACAGGTACTGAGTATAGTAAGCACAGGTATAGTACAGATACTGAGTATAGTAAGCACAGGTACTGAGTATAGTAAGCACAGGTATAGCACAGGTACTGAGTATAGTAAGCACAGGTATAGTACAGATACTGAGTATAGTAAGCACAGGTATAGCACAGATACTGAGTATAGTAAGCACAGGTATAGTACAGGTACTGAGTATAGTAAGCACAGGTACTGAGTATAGTAAGCACAGGTACTGAGTATAGTAAGCACAGGTATAGCACAGGTACTGAGTACAGTAAGCACAGGTATAGCACAGGTACTGAGTATAGTAAGCACAGGTATAGCACAGGTACTGAGTATAGTAAGCACAGGTATAGCACAGGTACTGAGTATAGTAAGCACAGATATAGCACAGGTACTGAGTATAGTAAGCACAGGTATAGTACAGATACTGAGTACAGTAAGCACAGGTATAGTACAGGTACTGAGTAAGCACAGGTATAGCACAAATACTGAGTATAGTAAGCACAGGTATAGTACAGGTACTGAGTAAGCACAGGTATAGCACAGGTACTGAGTATAGTAAGCACAGGTATAGTACAGGTACTGAGTATAGTAAGCACAGGTATAGTACAGGTACTGAGTAAGCACAGGTACTGAGTATAGTAAGCACAGGTATAGTACAGGTACTGAGTATAGTAAGCACAGGTATAGTACAGGTACTGAGTAAGCACAGGTACTGAGTATAGTAAGCACAGGTATAGCACAGGTACTGAGTAAGCACAGGTACTGAGTATAGTAAGCACAGGTATAGCACAGGTACTGAGTAAGCACAGGTACTGAGTATAGTAAGCACAGGTATAGCACAGGTACTGAGTAAGCACAGGTACACTGCACTTCTCTATGTTGTACACATAGGAATAGATAGTAGTATTTTCAGTTTGTGCTCTGGACTGCGCGTAGGTCGAGTTTAGCCATGAGTGGCCAACTCCACTCCTCAAGGACCACCAACAGGTCAGGTTTTCAGGATATCCCTGCTTCAGCACAGGTGTTGCAATCTTCGACTGAGCCACTGATTGAGCCCCCTTTGCTGAAGCTGTGATATCCTGAAAACTTGGCCCTTGAGGAGTGGAGATGGCCGCCCCTGCGCTGAACAGTTTAAGGCTACGGCCCCAGTCCTCCCGGCTGCACGCGCGCCTGGCGTCCTGGCGGCACGAGCACAGTTTAAAGCTACAATCGGCGGTCTGTAGGGAGCTCGGGAGGGAGGGGGGAATGACAGGGGGGGGGGGGGGCCATGATGGGGCATATCTGCAATTCCATTGGTGTGCGCCGACCACGTGATCGCAAAATTCATGTCTTCCCCGCCAGCAGACGCGTCGTAGCGCTTTGCGCACTCACACACGGCCACTGGTGCCTGCCCCATGCTGTGTAGCGTACACCGCAGCCTACACTGGGGACATGGCAAAAGGTTCTTTCTCCCCCAAACTCGCATTGTTTCCCACACAAAGTGTTACATTCTGAGCCTGACATTGAAGTGGCAGATAAGGCGTTCCGTGGCCGAGGCGCGTTCTATAGTGCTGGGGGCGGAGTTTTAGTGACGTCAGCCTTTCTATACAAGTATACATGTGTTCTATACACACATATACACATACACATAGACACACACAAACACACACAAAACACTGTATACTCACACAGTATATACACGAACAGCACGCGTCACGTGCACGCGCTTTCGCATAGGCACGCGCGGCCGCATGCTGTATATATAACGCCCCTAACTCAACTGGCCTGAGGAATTATTACCTCCCGGGGCAAACACCACTGGGCAATTCCATTTAATGTTAACCCTACAGCTGGCACCGGGCCTGAAATGGCAGAGAATGGGTTAAGCTGATTTCTGCACAGACAATAACCAGTGTATAACCCCCCCCCCCCCCCCCAATTTCCTATTTCCTTTGCCCGTTTCCCCCTTGTCTGGATTTTATTAGCACAGCGCTGGCAGGTAGGTTGTGTTCCCTGAGAGAGAGAGCTGTCATACCCCAGAGCCTGGTGTTGCATTGATCCGCGCAGTCTGCGCTGTGCGCCAGAGATCAGACAAGTTCTCTGCAACCAGCGGAAACGAAAACTCATTTACTGCCTCCTATTGTACCAGGAATCTCCCGCCTCCCGAGGAGATGGAACCAGTGCACATCTCACCAGCCCATTGTCTCCTTCCAAATTAATCCGGATCCCACCCACCTCTTTCCTCCTTCACCCCAAACCAATGTTATAATATCCCATTAACGTATGAACGTTATACTAAAGGTGCCTCATGGCTGAGAACATTAACTCACTGAGTAAATATCATATATAGATGTATATATGACATCTGACGTCTTATGGCATGAAAGGCTGTATTGCTGCTATACCTGGCCAGCATTACCACGAAATCCACACAAAAGTGGCACATGGCCTTGTTACCCCCCACCCCATTCTGCTGCCCTCTTTTATACCCCACTCCCTACCTACTCTTTATATTATATTTCACCTCTTCCCCCGAGTGCTTAAATCCAGCCAAATAGCATCCTGACGATGCCCCTTCGCGCACACTTACTCTTTCCTCCACAGGCGCTCTCACTAACCCTCATTCTCTGTCCTGTTTGCTCTCTCCACAAAGGCACGGTGACTAATGACTCCAATATCCTCCGCTCAGCAGCTGTCAGCCTGTGCCCATTACCATGCCAGATATGCATCATGTGATGACTGGGGTCAGATGTTAAGACTTCTCCTGTGGCTCTCTGGATGCCTTCACATGCAACCACCAGCCCATGGCTACATTATTGTGGAGCTCCAGAAATGATACATCAGCAATAAAGCAAAAGATAACTGGACTGGATTGAAGAGACCGCCTATTCACTAGTGTAGCTGCATTGAATCGGATTATAATGAGATGTATCTACACTCAATAGGATAGTATGTGTGGGTGCTGAGCTCTTAAGGAATCACGTCCAATGCATTTAGTGGTGGTCTTCAACCTTCTTTTTTGTTACGAAACCCTATAATTATATTGTGAAATATAGATGCATTGTAAGGAACCCCAACCCTCTCTAATAGCGCGTCTGAGATCAGATGCATTGTAAGGAACCCCAACCCTCTCTAATAGCGTGTCTGAGATCAGATGCATTGTAAGGAACCCCAACCCTCTCTAATAGCGCGTCTGAGATCCAATGCATTGTAAGGAACCCCAACCCTCTCTAATAGCGCGTCTGAGATCAGATGCATTGTAAGGATCCCCAACCCCCTCTAATAGTGCGTCTGAGATCAGATGCATTGTAAGGAACCCCAACCCCCTCTAATAGCGCGTCTGAGATCAGATGCATTGTAAGGAACCCCAACCCTCTCTAATAGCGCGTCTGAAATAAGATGCATTGTAAGGAACCCCAACCCTCTCTAATTGCGCGTCTGAAATAAGATGCATTGTAAGGAACCCCAACCCTCTCTAATAGTACGTCTGAGATCAGATGCATTTTAAGGAACCCCAACCCCCTCTAATAGCGCGTCTGAGATCAGATGCATTGTAAGGAACTCCAACCCTCTCTAATAGCGCGTCTGAGATCAGATGCATTGTAAGGAACCCCAACCCTCTCTAATAGCGCGTCTGAGATCAGATGCATTGTAAGGATCCCCAACCCTCTCTAATAGCGCGTCTGAGATCAGATGCATTGTAAGGAACCCCAACCCTCTCTAATAGCGCGTCTGGGATCAGATGCATTGTAAGGAACCCCAACCCTCTATAATACCGCGTCTGAGATCAGATGCATTGTAAGGAACCCCAACCCTCTCTAATACCGCGTCTGAGATTATATGTATTGTAAATTCTTCTGTATTTGGTACAATTTTGAAATTTGCAGGGAACCCAAGGACTCCTAGGAACCTCTGTTGAAAAACACCGACATATACAGTACATATATACAGTACATATACACAGTACATATACAGTAGCACTCTGTCTCATGTTCCATTAAATCTGGATTTATTCCACAACATTTCGGTCATGCTGAGAGGGCTTTTCTCCAGGCAGTGGCCATGCACATTAAGGCCACAGCCCCCGTGTCAGCTGCGGCACGTGCATGGGTGCAAGCTGCGGTCTGTGCTGGAGCTGCAGGAGGAAAGACAAGATTGCGACAGGGGGCGCATGTCGGGGGCGCGGCTATGACGTCACGGAGCTGGTTCGCCCTCATTGGCTGAACCGGCGCCGTGACGTGGCCAGCGCTCCGTCGCCACTAGCAAAGACAAAATTCTTGTCTTTGCAAAAATGTGGTGGCGCATTGCGACGGGGCGCATCTGCAGTTACTGGGGCCGGCGCCATAGTGGGCCGTACCTTCTGTGCGCCATGCACGCCATCGCGGCCACGGACACTGGGGACTCGGCCTAAGGACAGTGCCAATAACACCATGTGATGTGCATAGCAATGCAAGAACCTTCACCCTGCAAGCGATGGGAGCAGAGACCTCCTTACGCACGGTACCAGTATGTGGCACTGTCCATATCCTCGTTACTGGGGCCGGCGCCATAGTACCTTCTGTGCACCCTGCAAGCGATGGGAGCAGAGACCTCCTTACGCACGGTACCAGTATGTGTCACTGTCCATATCCTCGTTACTGGGGCCGGCGCCATAGTACCTTCTGTGCACCCTGCAAGCGATGGGAGCAGAGACCTCCTTACGCACGGTACCAGTATGTGTCACTGTCCATATCCTCGTTACTGGGGCCGGCGCCATAGTACCTTCTGTGCACCCTGCAAGCGATGGGAGCAGAGACCTCCTTACGTACGGTACCAGTATGTGTCACTGTCCATATCCTCGTTACTGGGGCCGGCGCCATAGTACCTTCTGTGCACCCTGCAAGCGATGGGAGCAGAGACCTCCTTACGTACGGTACCAGTATGTGTCACTGTCTGTATCCCTGTTACTGACTTGAAAACTCAATATACTGCTCCAAGAAATATGTCGAAGCTTTATAAATAAATATACTACACATAATAATTATAACGACAACGGCTATTTCCTTACTCTTCCCTTCCTCCTGAAGTGAATATTGGGGACATGTGTCCATAGCCAGAGCCGCTGTGGAGACAAAAGGAAGACACAGCCATTAGCTGAAAGGGTTATTTGCTCAGTACTTCATACAGCCTCGCTGTACTGTATGTTAAATGTCCTGTTTCTTCTATAGATTACTCCAGCAAAACAGAACTCAGCATTCTAGTCTTTGCACACAAAAAGAAATGTTTATTTTGAAAATAATTACTTACATACAAAAATAGTAAGAATGGCGCTGACGTTGCAAATAGGTTACAATATTGTCCTTGATGATTGCATATAGTAGCTTTCTGTTTGAGTGATTCTTAATATATAAACTGAGAAAAACTGATAGACCAAAACGTCCCTGAATGGGGCGGTTGGATCAGTCGTAAAAACCCTATTTAACAGCACTCATTCACATTATCAGTTTTTCTCAGTTTAGCCTTTGACTTCATTCCCTATTGCACCGTTCACACTTATTACACAATTGTTCATTTCAGGAGTGCTGGTGTTTTGCTTGTTAGTTGTGTTCTTACTATCATGATAAAAACTTATCTTTCCTCCATTTTGGTTTTAACCCGTCTCTCTCTCTTCACGGTGGAATCAATCACCGTGCCACTCGCCTGTCTCCACCTTCTTTCCCTCTTTGTCTCTCAGTCTGTTGCTACATATGAATTGAGATAATATTCCTTGAATCAGCTGTTACTATATATTTCTATTCCAAATTAGGTCCTGCAGCCTCAAACCGATGTCATATGAACTGCCCACAACTCCCTCCATACAATTACCAAATATGGCGTATGTACTGGAAGTTTCTGAGAACTCCTTATTAATCCACCCTAACTGTCATAGCCTCTTCGGTTGCATCAGCTAAAACCTACAGTTGTCAATAATCACTCAATGTCAACATAAACAGGATTTCTCTATAGAGACAACTTTACTCTTAATATAACTCTCCAATGTACGGGAACTGACTATATCCCAATATATATCCATATATATATATACACACACACACACCAATTAAGAATATGTGACATATAGAAAGAACCATGAGAATTATACTGCATATTTTGCCACTGTATTGATAACAGATTCACTCATTACAATATATTTATTGTTGAATTGGGTTTCTTACACAGTTCAAGCTACTTAAAGCAGCCTGCTTGTGTAATGTTATTGGGCAATATGTATTTGAACTGGCACTTCCTTCTGCGCGATATTTAGACGTACGGGTGGATTGCTTTAAATATAAATATATATATCTTATCGGATAAAGGAAACACTTTGATACTCAAGGCCAGAAGGTAGACTCAATAATTCATATGCAGATATCCCTATCGGTGCGGGTCTCCCAGGCATCACATCCTGTCTCCCAGGCATCACATCCTGGCGGCCAGGCATTCCTTACTACACGCTTCAGCAAGAAGCTCGTTAAACAGAAGCCCCAGTCCAAGGCTAGCACAAGGGCATTATTCCCAAACCTTTGTACGCTCTGACCCAGGGGCGGCCAACTCCAGTCCTCAAGGGCCACCACCGACAGGTCAGGTTTTCAGGCTATCCCTGCTTCAGCACAGGTGGCTCAAGCAATCCCTGCTTCAGCACAGGTGGCTCAATCAGTGGCTCAGTCTTCGACTAAGCCATCTGTGCTTAAGCAGGGAGCCACTGATTGAGCCACCTGTGCTGACGCAGGAATATCCTGAAAACCTGACCTGTTGGGGGGGGGGGGGTCTTGAGGGCTGGAGTTGAGAACCCCTGGGTTAAGGAATATTTAAAGATCACATGATTGAGCCTGTGCTGAAGCCGCGACTGATTGAGCCACCTGTGCTGAAGCTCCGACTGATTGAGCCAACCTGTGCTGAAGCAGGGATATCGTTAAAACCTGACCTGTTGGTGGCTTTTAAGGACCCGCGTTGCCCACCCTGTGCTAGCATCATATGTTGCCATATACCGTGTAAGCACCAATACTTAATCACAGGAGTATCGCTGACATACTGCACACACATTAGCTATGAATAACACGGGGAATCTGTGTAATGTTTAATATGTAGTGATGTAATGTGCAGCCATTATTACCAAGATCAATTCTAACATCCCCACTGCCGCTCCCCGAGCTCACATGATGGATTTGTTGCCAAGGGTTTAAGGTAGAGAGTTTGATTTGTAGCTGAAACCTGCTTTCTGTGTCAGCGCGTTTTGGGAAGGAAATTGCTGGGGTTTTCTGCGCTTTGCAGCGTCCGAGTCACTGCTATTTCTCAGCAAAACGGAGTGAGAATAAATACAGACAGATATTAACCTGCACAGGAGTGCGGCAGGAGCGCTGCAGCTTAGAATGCAAAGCCCTGTGTCACTGCAGGGAGGGAGACGGGGAATACAAGGCAGATAGAAGGGGGAGGGGGGATAGGAGAGAGAATGAGGAGGGGGGAGAGGAGAGAGAATGAGGGGGGGGAAGAAGAGGGAGAATGAGGGAGGGAGAAGAGAGACTGAGGGAGGGGGAGGAGAGAGAAAGGAGGGAGGAGAGCACAGAGAATAAAGGGGGGAGAGGAGAGAGAATAAAGGGGGAGAGGAGAGAGAAGGAGGGGGGAGAGGAGAGAGAATGCAGGGGGGTGACAGGAGAGAGAATGAGGGAGAGAGGAGAGAGAATGAGGGAGAGAGGAGAGAGAATGAGGGGAGAGAGAGTGGTAGGGTGTGAAAAACAAGCTGATTTGTAACAGAATAATGGTGGATAAAGCAATTGAAAACAAAGGTAGGAGGGAACGTGGGGAGAGATGGTTGTTGCTAATGAAGATTACAACACAACAGCAATGAACATCTTGAGCCTTTAAATGACTACAGTTTCAGAGCCTGATTTCCCAATAAGCTCGTCAGGCCCTGGCCCCCCAAATTCCAGGGGTCCGAGGCCAGGTCAGCCTTACCTCTGGTTTTATTTGTTGCATTCGTTAGACAGAGTTTATACTATCTGTGCGGGCGCACGCGACCTCGCACGCAACCGCGCACACTCCTGCAGCCCCAGCGATCTGTGCACTTGGCTGCAGGAGATTGGGGAGGCGATGAAGGGGTGTGCAGGGGACGTGGCAGACGCGACGCAAGCTGGTTCGCCCTCATTGGCTGAACCAGCTCACGACGCAGATGTCTCGCAGCAGCCGTCTGAAATCACACATTCGACTCCTCAAAATGCTGCTGCATCAACGCGCTGCAGCGCCGCTGGGCGCGCCAGCACTTGGCTAACTTCAATAGCCAAACAACGAAGAGTGCCTGACGTTCGCACGCACGCACGCAGCGACGCCAGCAGCATAATCTCGGCCTTAGAACAGGCAATCTTACCAATTTTATCTTGTACAACAAATAAAGTTTCTTTTGAAACATATTCATCGTTACACAACAATCTCGGTATTGAGCGCTCACAACTGAGATTCTCTCTCTCCAAGTGATTCCAATCTTCCAAACAATACTTAGTGGCACGCTCACATCCCAGGCAAAACAGTGTTAACTCTTTAACTGCTGCAGGGGCATGCAACGCATTACTCTGCGTCACGCGGCAGGCCCTACTGGCAGGGAACGAGGAGAGGGAGACCAGATCAATGTCCTCGGAGAAGTGAAGGTTCCTCGCAGGTTAACTGGACGCGAGAAGAAGATTTGGAAAGACCCGCGCAGCACAATGTCATACAGATATAGAAGGGGATATTCTGCGTTATTACTGCCATTAAGTCCCATGGAAGATCAGAGAGGTTCTGCATTATGAGCTGGTGTAATAACACTGGCTACATCAGTACATGAGAAACCCTCCGAGTCAATGAGAGTTTCACAACCTACAACCGACACAACAAATACAAAGGCTACAACGTATTAACACTGTATCCGTGCACACCCTGCCCATCTATTCTAAGCACAGGCTGTACAGGTAGTCCACGGAATATCCAATGTTTCACTTTGCAATGAACGGCATATCCAACGCTTTACAATGCCACCCTAAGGGCCGTTTTTTCGACGCCGGAATGCGTTATCCAACGCTCATCGCCACTGATTAACATGGGACTCGCGTTACAATGGGTTCACTATTCAACGCTACTTCCAGAACGGATTCCGTTGGATAACCGAGGACCGCCTGTAATTTATTATAGTGACCCATTCATCACCACACGCTGCCGGCCTCGCTGTTACCCGTGAAACGAGATCACTGCATCTCCATTCATTAAGGCGACGTGTATAGTCGGGAGTTATCTCTCAGCCCGGAAGGGGTTGTCAGACGGTTGCAGAACGCGTCCTCTGCTGCTCCCGCTCGTGCTGTAATTCTCAGTCCTGTTTCTCTCTCTTTGTCCTGTGACATGTCCAGCTGGTCACATCCCCGTTGCACGGGAACCAAGTCCTTTTCATTTGCCCATTTTAGTTCTTTATTAAACCCTGGGACGTCTTGTTGTGTTCCAAAGGGAGACAACATATTGGGAAAAGGGGAATAAAAATGGAGCGCCTCCTTCAGGTGCTAAAATCAGCATTCGCATGGTGTCACAATGAGGAGTGGTAGTGAGTACAACATGTTATTCCACTGTTTCTTTATTGAATATCTGTTTTAAAACGACGTATTTGGGGGATGGGAGCTCCTCACCCCCCTGATTCACCCTCTGACAGACAGTTATGTTGAAGGGTTTAGCCGTTAACCCTGGCTGTCAAAACAGTCTCAGCAGGTGTTGTGACACTTACCCTACATAATATCCGTACTGATGGAATACACACATCTCACGGGTACTCAGCACCCTGTGTGTAGCGCTGCACATCCAGGAGTGACCTGCTGTGCTATTAAAATATATATATATATTTGGGGCACAGACTTAACTAGTATCATATAGATTACTGGTAAGGGTGCTGCTATCAGAGTACCTATAAAGGAACTATACATAAATAACAAAGGGATAAGCACACCACTTTGTATGCAAAAAGTGTTTTTGTATTGGCCCATCGGGCCAATAAAAGATATTTTTTTTGCATATTTATGGTGTGCCTATCCCTTTATGTGTATGTGTACATGTGGAAACTTTTCTGTTGTAGTTGAGACTTTCAGCACCATAGACAGCACCCTGGGCTCTGAAGGAGAAGCCGACCCCTGTCTACCATCTGGGATCTTAAAACATTATGAACCAAGACATAACCGGAGAGATGCAATGCTGATGGAATAACTGCAGAGCTTTAATACTGCAAGCTACACAAAAAGGCTTCGGGAACTCGACAAATCCCAATAGGTTTCTTCACAGGCTTCTCATACTCTATCACCGATTATCGAAACAAGTTAAATATTCCAATCTCTTCATATCTTGTAACAAAAGTTATATCAGAAACATATTAAGCAACATGAATACAAGAGCTCTGTGTTTTCTTGATCCCCTTTTCTGGAAAAATTGTAAGAAATCCAACTTTTCAATTACTATTTGGCTAAAACAATATCCGAATTATGATAAAAAGGACTATAACTCTCCCTATACTGTACTTACAGCTCTCCCTATACTGTACTTACAGCTCTCCCTATACTGTACTTACAGCTCTCCCTATACTGTACTTACAGCTCTCCCTATACTGTACTTACAGCTCTCTCTATACTGTACTTACAATCTCTCTCTCTCTCTATAAAAAAAATAATCGGAGTGGCAAACTGCAGTCCTCAAGGGCCCCCAACAGGTCAAGTTTGCAGGATAGCCCTGCTTCAGCACAGGTGGCTCAGTCTTCGACTTGTTGGTGGCCCTTGAGGTCTGCAGTTGGCCACCACTGCTCTCTAATATATATATACTAGCTGATATACCCGGCGTTGCCCGGGATGTAATTTTGGGGCGGCAGGCGACAGGGTTGGGCTTCCCCCCCTTGACAGCTAGGCGGTGGCGGCTCACTGGGGGGTGCGGGTGGGGGTGCGGGAGCGTAGTGACTGGGTGGGTGGGTGACTGACTGACTGATTGGGTGGGTGGGTGACTGGGTGGGTGGGTAGGAAGCTTGCTGCATGGTCACAGCTTTGAGCACAGCCAGGGTTAAGATGCACAGCCAGTAAACCCACCCACAGACATATATAAATATATATATATTTTTTTAGATAGGGAAGTGGGCAGACTAGGTGGGTTAAGTGATTCTTATCTGCCGTATACAAATGTATACAATATAATGTATACAATAAGAACAGCAGATGGGAACCCAGAAGAGGGGAGCAAGAGAAAGACTCCCCAATTGATTTGGGAGCCTAATGGTTGTTGGCCTATCAGTTTCAAGTCTATATCCGACTGATATAAACCTTTGTTTTGTTGAAATAATTGTACAACTGTAAAACTTGTTCCTCTGTTTACCCCCCCCCCCCACACACACACTTTTGTTCCCCCGTCCATTTCCAAAAAATAAAAACAGTTTTGAGAAAAAAAATGTAAAAAAAATATAGTTATACTTTCTGAAATCTAAAACACTATGACACCTGATATAAGTATCCATATGGCAAGGACGGCGTAACATGGCTAAGTGCTTTTAGGTTAGAGCATCGTACATATATGTTAGGTGTATACTATTTTTGAGCCCAGCAGGAATGCACCCCATACCTTGTGTCTTTACATGTATCATCACTACAGTATTCTGCTGTCATATTAAAGTCTGTGTGAAGCATAAGAATCGGGGTTCAATTACACAGGAGTATAAGAAAGATGCCAGGGGTGGACGTACGTCTGCTATACTTCACACCACCTCTCCTTCCCTCTCATCCCTCTCACAAGTTCCCTTGATCTGCTTTTCTATTCCAGTCACACACGGCTCCAGTGCAGGAATCAGACCATTCATTATTATTGGTTGTTGCCAGTAAAATCTCAGAGAAGATTTAAGGAGCTTTATCTGGGTAATGAAAACCTCTTCCTCCTGCTACTGGAAAACCTTTCCATTAGGATCAAAGAGAGGAAGAGGGAAGAGAGGGGGGGGAGAGTGAGGGAGGAGGGGGAGAGATGTAAGGGGGGAGAGAGGGAAGAGAGGGGGGGAGAGTGAGGGAGGAGGGGGAGAGATGTAAGGGGGGAAAGAGGGGGAGAGAGAGAGAGAGGGGAGAGAGAGAGGGGGGGGGGAGAGAAAGGATGGGGGGGAGAGAGAGGGGAAGGGGGGAGAAAGAATAGAGAGAGGAAGGGGGAAAGAGAGGAAGGGGGAAGGAGATGAAGGAAGATAAAGGGAGAGAAAGAGAGAAGAGAGGGGGAAGAGTGAGAGGGGGAGAGGGAGGAAGAGGGAGGAGGAGAGAGAAGAGGTGAGAGAGAGACAGGGGGAGAGAGGGAGAGAGAGGGAGAGAGAGGGGGAGAGAGGGGGAGAGAGGGGGAGAGAGGGGGAGAGAGAGGGGGAGAGAGAGGGGGAGAGAGAGAGCTATAGGAATGGATACAATAAAAGGGAACATAAGGAAGAAAGGGAAGGGAGGGGAGAAAGATGCATGGGGGGAGAGAGGGGAATAGAAGAAAGGAAAAAGATGTAAAAGGAAGAGAAAAAATGACTGCAGATGGAGAGAGAATGAAAGGGAGGAGAGTACCGTATAAATACAGCTACAATATGCCACATAAACACAAGAGAAATGGAGAGAAAAATCAGAGGGAGATTCCAGCCCTATATATCCATCATGTTATACACGTCCCCTGCATACAGCAGGGCCCTCTCCCATATACCGTCCTTTCTGTAAATAATGCTTTGGGGGACCCTGCAATGGCACTTAGGTGGTGAAACACGGGTTACTAATTCAGTTGCTAGTCAGTGTGGCCCTGTCAGGCACCAGCGGTGTGAGAATATGAATATATATATATATCTGGACTTGCGCTGTGTGGAACTAAATACACTTACGTCACCATATTGGCCATCTTTCTCATTTGTACTTATTGGACTTTCATTGTACTTTATACCAAAAAGTGCTTATTAGTTTAAACATTGATTGCAGTGGTCCGTGCCCTTTGTGTGTGTGTGTGTGTGTGTGTGTGTATGTGTGTATGTGTGTATGTATGTATGTATGTATGTATGTATGTATGTATGTATGTATATATATATATATATATATATATATATATATATATATATATATATATATATATATATATATATATATATATATATATATATATATATATATATATATATATATATCTCTCTTATAAAAAAGCAGTGGG
>NW_027454612.1:0-37500 GCF_040206685.1 Ascaphus truei | reverse complement strand
TTCTCCTTCCAGCCCTTCTCCTCCATGCCTTCTCCTTCCAGCCCTTCTCCTTCCAGCCCTTCTCCTTCCAGCCCTTCTCCTTCCAGCCCTTCTCCTTCCAGCCCTTCTCCTTCCAGCCCTTCTCCTCCATGCCTTCTCCACCAGCCCTTCTCCTCCAGCCCTTCTCCTCCAGCCCTTCTCCTCCAGCCCATCTCTTCCAGCCCTTCTCCTCCAGCCCTTCTCCTCCAGCCCTTCTCCTCCAGCCCTTCTCCTCCAGCCCTTCTCCTCCAGCCCTTCTCCTCCAGCCCTTCTCCTCCATGCCTTCTCCTCCAGCCCTTCTCCTCCATGCCTTCTCTTCCAGCCCTTCTCCTCCATGCCTTCTCCTCCAGCCCTTCTCCTCCTTACCTGCAGCATCACCTTGTAGTGCTCCTCCGGTTTCCGAACCACACACATGTTACATCCCATGTTAGCTTGGAGGGGGGTGCAGGTCTCGGGGGCAGAGGGGCTGCTCACCCCCAGTCTTGCTTGGCTCTCTCCGAGTGATCTGTGCTCAATGCCCCAAAAAATCAGAGACGAGAAAGGAACCCACAATGAAAAAAAACCTCAGTTATCCATCCAAAGGGAGCAGGTAATCCAGGGATCAAAAAAGAGGGGAGAGAGAGGATGAAAGAGAGGAAGGCGGCTGGACATGAGGAGGGACAGGTATCTAGCTGACCCCCACATCTTGCAAAAAGGGGGGCTACTTCTCCCCCACTGCCCCCTACAAAGAAGCCTCTTCTCCAGGGTTGTCTTCCCCTGCTGCCCAAAAAATGGGATACATATATATATAGAAATATGTCTCCAGTAGATCTTCCTCTAAAATCTTGGGGTGCTGATGATCCTCAGCAAGGATGGGGTGTGGGGGGGCCTTAATATTAGCCCCAGTCCCGCGCCGTGCTGAAGACACCTGTACACTGCTGCTGCAGAAAGCACAGCCATGCAGCCCTTCTGTGTGTGTGACTATCTCTGAGCCTCAGCAGTGCTAGGAAGGAGGGGAGGGGGGAGATGGAGGGAGCGAGAGAGGGAGTGAGTGAGCGAGAGAGGGAGAAAGGTAGCTAATAAATATGGATGGTCATTGGTCGAACACTCAGAGCCAATCTGTTCGACAGGCACAAAAACTGCTGAGAGAGAATTTTAACAGCAGCTCAGAGCTCTGGCCTTGTAAGACATGGAGAGAAGGGGGAGACATGATGGAGGAATGTAGGGGGGGGGGAGGCCTGGCACTCAGGATGGGGGGGGGGTTGGGTTTATGGGCCTGGGGGTCATTATAACCCTTTCCTGCCAGATGAGCCTGCAATTGATTGCTAGTCCTGTGTGGCAGGGAATGAATTAGCGTTTCGCAGCAGAGAGCTGCACAGGTCTCTACCCGCTCCGCAGAGATTACTGTGGCTCACATCAGCTCTGCAACATGCTGCATGGTTCCTGGGGTCTCCCAACAACCCACAAAGTGTTAATGTTAGTCGCTAATCTGCGGTTTCACGCAGCACGTAATGCTCTGCAGGTCTCTAACAAGACGACTGGTTAAGCAATGCTCTGCAGGTCTCTAACAAGACGACTGGTTAAGCAATGCTCTGCAGGTCTCTAACAAGACGACTGGTTAAGCAATGCTCTGCCGGCCCCGGTTAGTTTGATGTAAATAACCCTGCAGGACTCTCGGCTGCACGGCCGGATAAGCCTCCCCGTGCATTATTTAGCGACGCTCTGCAGGGCGCTGCCGGTGAAGTGATGTCCTGCGGGTCCCCTCTGTGGCTGGGTAGCGATGTCTGTGTCTGCCTGTCCTAGGGGTGGGGGGTGTGGTGGGAAGAAGCTGAGTTAATGTGCTGTGCAAATGTCTTTATTCTGCTACTCCAGTGAGGTGTGTGACAACCAGAGACTGGCTCCAACCTTCCCCAGAGGAACACACATCCCCTCTCCCAGCCTGGCTTAACCCCTTCACTGTCACCGGTGTGCTGAGGGCACCAACGTGTCTCTTAACCTAACTGCCCTTCCTGTCAATGGCCGGGGAACGACTTGACACACCTGAAATAAGGCATCTTACTGTACCACCACCCCCATCATCATCATCATCATCATCAGGGATCCCCCCTCCCCGATTTCTCTGCTCATCTGGCTCAATGCAAGTTGCTAAAAGTGCCTGACCCTTGACCTGCTCCGACAGCCCCCTTCATTAGGCCCCATTACTTTCAAGGCAGAAAGGCCCCATGAGTGAGATTTGAGGGTCCTTGGATAAAATGGTAGTAGCCCCTTCAGTGCTCTGCCATGTAACAGGTCCCGGTGACACTGGAGCTAATTAATCTGACCTCACCTCCTTTGCTGCCACACCCCCGGCAGTGAAGGGGTTAATGGCGCAGAATAAAACCGAGGATATGGCAATATCATAGTTTGCCCGATCCATCCCTCTGCTTCCTGCTGGCAGCTTCTCTGTGCCCGTGGGTAGGGCGGCAGGCCTGGCACAGCTGAATGTTGTAAGCATGGTGCGTGGAGCAGCTGGTGCGTGGATGTGGCGTGGGAGATGAAGGGGGGGGGGCGGTACCACGCTGACTGTACTCAGCGCCGTAGCATCGTACATTGCGAGCCAACGTCTCACACCCGGAGGTTTATTTTATGCCACCAAAAATAGATAACAGTAGAGAAATGATGTAGAATATACTGTATACATCCCAAAATAACTCCTCCTATTGCCCCAAATACTCCCTATAACTCCTCCTATTACCCCATATAACTGCTCCCTATAACTCCTCCTATTACCCCATATAACTGCTCCCTATAACTCCTCCCATTACCCCATATAACTGCTCCCTATAACTCCTCCTATTACCCCATATAACTGCTCCCTATAACTCCTTCTGCGCAATTATACCCCCCCCCCCCCCTATAACCTCTCCCTATACAGGAGGGCCCTGGGTATATGGCAGGTTCCGTTCCAGAGGCCAACCGTATAGTGAAAATCGGCGGAAAGCGGATCCGGCATTCTTGCCGTTCTGCGCATGTGCGACCTATGCTCTACGGGCGCACCCACCCGTTCTGCGCATGCGCGATTTCAGATTCAACATGGCGGCCCCCTTCTCAGTGCCGCCGTATCAGCGGATCGCCGAGAAGCGGGGCCCTGCTGTACCTCTCCTACTGCCGCATATAACTGCTCCCTATAACTCCTCCTATTGCCCCATATAACCGCTCCCTATAACTCCTCCTATTACCCCATATAACCGCTGCCTATAACTCCTCCTATTACCCCATATAACCGCTCCCTATAACTCCTCCAGGATGGGCTGTAGGTGAGCTCCTGCAGGGGAGCCAGGATGGCCTTAGACCCAGGGGTTGGTGGCTTTGAGGTGGAGATGGAAGTAGGAGAGGCCGCAGGCTGCAGCAGGGGTGTAGGCCTTGGGGAGCCTGAATGCAAGGTACAGGAGAGTTTGGAGAGAAAGGAAAGAGCAGAACAGAATCTGCTTAAGAAAGAAGAGAGAGAAGCTTTATTGTGGAGGTATAACAGGAAGAAGAGAGAGAAGCTTTATTGCGGAGGTATAACAGGAAGAAGAGAGAGAAGCTTTATTGCGGAGGTATAACAGGAAGAAGAGAGAGAAGCTTTATTGCGGAGGTATAACAGGAAGAAGAGAGAGAAGCTTTATTGCACAGGTATAACAGGAAGAAGAGAGAGAAGCTTTATTGTGGAGGTATAACAGGAAGAAAAGAGAGAAGCTTTATTGCGGAGGTATAACAGGAAGAAGAGAGAGAAGCTTTATTGCGGAGGTATAACAGGGAGAAGAGAGAGAAGCTTTATTGCAGAGGTATAACAGGAAGAAGAGAGAGAAGCTTTATTGCGGAGGTATAACAGGAAGAAGAGAGAGAAGCTTTATTGCGGAGGTATAACAGGAAGAAGAGAGAGAAGCTTTATTGCGGAGGTATAACAGGAAGAAGAGAGAGAAGCTTTATTGCAGAGGTATAACAGGAAGAAGAGAGAGAAGCTTTATTGCACAGGTATAACAGGAAAAAGAGAGAGAAGCTTTATTGCACAGGTATAACAGGAAGAAGAGAGAGAAGCTTTATTGCGGAGGTATAACAGGAAGAAGAGAGGGAAGCTTTATTGCGGAGGTATAACAGGAAGAAGAGAGAGAAGCTTTATTGCGGAGGTATAACAGGAAGAAGAGAGAGAAGCTTTATTGCACAGGTATAACAGGAAGAAGAGAGAGAAGCTTTATTGTGGAGGTATAACAGGAAGAAAAGAGAGAAGCTTTATTGCACAGGTATAACAGGAAGAAGAGAGAGAAGCTTTATTGCGGAGGTATAACAGGGAGAAGAGAGAGAAGCTTTATTGCAGAGGTATAACAGGAAGAAGAGAGAGAAGCTTTATTGCGGAGGTATAACAGGAAGAAGAGAGAGAAGCTTTATTGCGGAGGTATAACAGGAAGAAGAGAGAGAAGCTTTATTGCGGAGGTATAACAGGAAGAAGAGAGAGAAGCTTTATTGCACAGGTATAACAGGAAGAAGAGAGAGAAGCTTTATTGCAGACGTATAACAGGGAGAAGAGAGAAGCTTTATTGCACAGGTATAACAGGAAGAAGAGAGAGAAGCTTTATTGCGGAGGTATAACAGGAAGAAGAGAGAGAAGCTTTATTGTGGAGGTATAACAGGAAGAAGAGAGAGAAGCTTTATTGCGGAGGTATAACAGGAAGAAGAGAGAGAAGCTTTATTGTGGAGGTATAACAGGGAGAAGAGAGAGAAGCTTTATTGTGGAGGTATAACAGGAAGAAGAGAGAGAAGCTGTATTGCACAGGTATAACAGGAAAAAGAGAGAGAAGCTTTATTGCAGAGGTATAACAGGAAGAAGAGAGAGAAGCTTTATTGCGGAGGTATAACAGGAAGAAGAGAGAGAAGCTTTATTGCAGAGGTATAACAGGAAGAGAGAGAAGCTTTATTGCAGAGGTATAACAGGAAGAGAGAGAAGCTTTATTGCGGAGGTATAACAGGAAGAGAGAGAAGCTTTATTGCGGAGGTATAACAGGAAGAGAGAGAAGCTTTATTGCGGAGGTATAACAGGAAGAAGAGAGAGAAGCTTTATTGCAGAGGTATAACAGGAAGAAGAGAGAGAAGCTTTATTGCACAGGTATAACAGGAAGAAGAGAGAGAAGCTTTATTGCGGAGGTATAACAGGAAGAAGAGAGAGAAGCTTTATTGCACAGGTATAACAGGAAGAAGAGAGAGAAGCTTTATTGCGGAGGTATAACAGGAAGAAGAGAGAGAAGCTTTATTGTGGAGGTATAACAGGAAGGAGAGAGAGAAGCTTTATTGCACAGGTATAACAGGAAGAAGAGAGAGAAGCTTTATTGCGGAGGTATAACAGGAAGAAGAGAGAGAAGCTTTATTGCAGAGGTATAACAGGAAGAAGAGAGAGAAGCTTTATTGCGGAGGTATAACAGGAAGAAGAGAGAGAAGCTTTATTGCGGAGGTATAACAGGAAGAAGAGAGAGAAGCTTTATTGCGGAGGTATAACAGGAAGAAGAGAGAGAAGCTTTATTGCGAAGGTATAACAGGAAGAAGAGAGAGAAGCTTTATTGTGGAGGTATAACAGGAAGAAGAGAGAGAAGCTTTATTGCGGAGGTATAACAGGGAGAAGAGAGAGAAGCTTTATTGCGGAGGTATAACAGGGAGAAGAGAGAGAAGCTTTATTGCAGAGGTATAACAGGAAGAAGAGAGAGAAGCTTTATTGCGGAGGTATAACAGGAAGAAGAGAGAGAAGCTTTATTGCGGAGGTATAACAGGAAGAAGAGAGAGAAGCTTTATTGCGGAGGTATAACAGGAAGGAGAGAGAGAAGCTTTATTGCACAGGTATAACAGGAAGAAGAGAGAGAAGCTTTATTGTGGAGGTATAACAGGAAGAAGAGAGAGAAGCTGTATTGCACAGGTATAACAGGAAGAAGAGAGAGAAGCTTTATTGCAGACGTATAACAGGGAGAAGAGAGAAGCTTTATTGCGGAGGTATAACAGGGAGAAGAGAGAGAAGCTTTATTGCAGAGGTATAACAGGGAGAAGAGAGAGAAGCTTTATTGCGGAGGTATAACAGGGAGAAGAGAGAGAAGCTTTATTGCAGAGGTATAACAGGAAGAAGAGAGAGAAGCTTTATTGCGGAGGTATAACAGGAAGAAGAGAGAGAAGCTTTATTGCGGAGGTATAACAGGAAGAAGAGAGAGAAGCTTTATTGCACAGGTATAACAGGAAGAAGAGAGAGAAGCTTTATTGTGGAGGTATAACAGGAAGGAGAGAGAGAAGCTTTATTGCACAGGTATAACAGGAAGAAGAGAGAGAAGCTTTATTGCAGACGTATAACAGGGAGAAGAGAGAAGCTTTATTGCAGAGGTATAACAGGAAGAAGAGAGAGAAGCTTTATTGCAGAGGTATAACAGGAAGAAGAGAGAGAAGCTTTATTGTGGAGGTATAACAGGGAGAAGAGAGAGAAGCTTTATTGTGGAGGTATAACAGGAAGAAGAGAGAGAAGCTTTATTGCAGAGGTATAACAGGAAGAAGAGAGAAGCTTTATTGCGGAGGTATAACAGGAAGAAGAGAGAGAAGCTTTATTGCGGAGGTATAACAGGAAGAAGAGAGAGAAGCTTTATTGCGGAGGTATAACAGGAAGAAGAGAGAGAAGCTTTATTGTGGAGGTATAACAGGAAGGAGAGAGAGAAGCTTTATTGCAGAGGTATAACAGGAAGAAGAGAGAGAAGCTTTATTGCGGAGGTATAACAGGAAGAAGAGAGAGAAGCTTTATTGCAGAGGTATAACAGGAAGAAGAGAGAGAAGCTTTATTGCAGAGGTATAACAGGAAGAAGAGAGAGAAGCTTTATTGTGGAGGTATAACAGGAAGAAGAGAGAGAAGCTTTATTGCGGAGGTATAACAGGAAGGAGAGAGAGAAGCTTTATTGCGGAGGTATAACAGGAAGAAGAGAGAGAAGCTTTATTGCGGAGGTATAACAGGAAGAAGAGAGAGAAGCTTTATTGCAGAGGTATAACAGGAAGAGAGAGAAGCTTTATTGCGGAGGTATAACAGGAAGAAGAGAGAGAAGCTTTATTGCAGAGGTATAACAGGAAGAAGAGAGAGAAGCTTTATTGCGGAGGTATAACAGGAAGAAGAGAGAGAAGCTTTATTGCGGACGTATAACAGGGAGAAGAGAGAGAAGCTTTATTGCAGAGGTATAACAGGAAGAAGAGAGAGAAGCTTTATTGCGGAGGTATAACAGGGAGAAGAGAGAGAAGCTTTATTGTGGAGGTATAACAGGAAGAAGAGAGAGAAGCTTTATTGCAGAGGTATAACAGGAAGAAGAGAGAGAAGCTTTATTGCGGAGGTATAACAGGAAGAAGAGAGAGAAGCTTTATTGCAGAGGTATAACAGGAAGAAGAGAGAGAAGCTTTATTGTGGAGGTATAACAGGAAGGAGAGAGAGAAGCTTTATTGTGGAGGTATAACAGGAAGAAGAGAGAGAAGCTTTATTGCGGAGGTATAACAGGAAGAAAAGAGAGAAGCTTTATTGCAGAGGTATAACAGGAAGAAGAGAGAGAAGCTTTATTGTGGAGGTATAACAGGAAGAAAAGAGAGAAGCTTTATTGCGGAGGTATAACAGGAAGAAGAGAGAGAAGCTTTATTGTGGAGGTATAACAGGAAGGAGAGAGAGAAGCTTTATTGTGGAGGTATAACAGGGAGAAGGCAGAGTTGGAAGAAGAAAACATTAAATTAAGGAAGTGTCGGAGTTCTGGGAGAGACGTGCGCTGGATGCAAATACATTGTCAGCGTGATGATTTGACCCGATTGGAAGGTGAGATTGTTGAAATAACGGTGAATCTAGTCAGACAGAAATGTTCCCTTTTGAAAACAATTGAAATGCTAACCCACAGCGCAGAGCGGGGCGCAGAGCGGGGCGCTGATTTATATTATGGAAAAAGAAGCCAGAACCCCAGTAAGAGTCACATTTAGAGCTGTCAGGAAAAGATACGTTTGGTGACGCCTAAAAGAAATGGGAGAGAAACTAGATCCCAGAACAAGTCTGTGAAGTCTAAAGATAAAACAGAGAACTTATCCCAGGAAAATTCTGATTCATATCCTGACAGTTTCATTCCATCAACTGCCAAAAAAACCCCAAAGGGTAAAGCTGCTAAAGAAAGGAAAGCAAAGGACCGGCGGCTAAGTGTCTCTACAGGAGAAGGTAACAGCCCTGTAATAGGGCCCAAAGACTTCAGGGAAGGGGACTCACCTCAGGGTGTATCAGGCTGTGAGCAAGGATCTGTTCCAGAGCTTCCAGCATCCCAGCGGTTAATAGCAAACGCAGCAGAAGATTTGGTTAAAAGACCATTGCATGCAAAGAAAGCAGCAGACACCTGTGAGGTTAGGTTATCTCAGACTCCCACACTGCGAGAAGTTAAAGAAATTACAAATAACTCTGGAGAGCAGCAAAGTAAGAACCTAGAAACTCTGAGAGGCGGTCAGCTGGAAATGGAGTTTGTGCCTGAGAGCAGTGAGCCAGAGATCCCATGCTCACCTGGACTTACAGAACCACCCCCTGCTCATTAGCAGGTCCTGTGATTCAGAACCCTGTGAGTGGAGAACAGCAGGTGGCAATTAGCAGTAATGGGGACAGCATTAACCCTGTAGTGCCTGGAAGTGAAATGAAGGTTGCAGAGACTGAAATTGCGGCTCCTATGCAGATCGTTCCTGATAGAGCGGCCCAATCAGAAGGTAACTGTAAAGCAATGCAATGGTATTAAAGTAACCTCAGCTCATACAGCCCGGAGTGCGAGATCCTTTGTAAGCACTGTGGCCAGAAATGCTCAACCTTTAACCGCTCCCTATAACTCCTCCTATTACCGCATATACCCGCTCCCTATAACTCCTCCTATTACCCCATATACCCCCTCCCTATAACTCCTCCAGGATGTGCTGCAGGTGAGCTCCTGCAGGGGAGCCAGGATGGCCTTAGACTCAGGGGTTGGTGGCTGTGAGTTGGAGATGGAAGTAGGAGAGGCTGCAGGCTGCAGCAGTGGTGTAGGTCTTGGTGAGGCTGAATGCAAGGTACAGGAGAGTTTGGAGAGAAAGGAAGGGGCAGAACAGAGTCTGCTTAAGAAAGAAGAGAAACAAGCTTTATTGACGAAGTATAACAGGAAGGTAGAAGAATTGGAAATAGAAAATATTAAATTAAAGAGATGTCGTGGTCGTGAGGTAGACACGCGCAAGAAGCAAATAAATCATCTGTATGTTGAATTAACCCGGTTGGAGGTTGAGATTGCTAAAATAACAGGGGTTCCAGTCAAACAGAAACGTTCCTTTTTAAAAACTATTGAAATGCTAACCCACAGTGCTGAACAGGGTGCTGAGCAGGGCGCAGAGCGGGGCGCAGAGCAAAATGCTGAGCAGGGTGCAGAACAAGGCGCAGATTCATATTGTGGAAACGGAAGCCAAAACCCCATTAAATGCTCTCAAGAAAAGATAAGTTTGGAGACGCCTACAAGAAGTGGGAGAGAAACTAGATCCCAGAACAAGTCTGCAATGTCTAAAGATAAAACAGAGAACTTATCCCAGGAAAATTCTGATTCAGATCCTGACAGTTTAATTCCACCAACTGCCAAGAAAACCCCAAAGGGTAAAGCTGCAAAAAAAAAAGAAAGTAAAGGACCGGAGGCTAAAGGTTTCCACAGGAGAAGGTAACAGCCCTGTAATAGGGTCCAAAGACTTCAGGGAAGGGGACTCACCTCAGGGTGTATCAGACTGTGAGCAAGGATCTGTTCCAGAGCTTCCAGCATCCCAGGGGTTAATAGCAGAAGCAGCAGAAGATCTGATTAAAAGACCATTGCATGCAAAGAAAGCAGCAGACACCTGTGATGTTGGGTTATCTCAGACTCCCACGCTGGGAGAAGTTAAAGAAATTACAAAGAAATCTGGAGAGCAGCAAAACAAGAACCTAGAAACTCTGAGAGGAGATCAGCTGGAAATGGAGTTCGTACCTGAGAGCAGTGAGCCAGAGAACCCATGCTCACCTGGACTTACAGAACCACACCCATGCTTATTAGCTGGTCCTGGGATTCAGAATTCTGAGAGAGGAGAACAGCAGGTTGTAATTAGCAGCAATGGAGACAGCATTAACCCTGTAGTGCCTGGGAGTGAAATTAAGGTTGTAGAGACTGAAAATGCTGCTTCTATCCAAACAGTTTCTGATAATAGAGTGACCCAATCAGAAGATGGGGTAAAGCAAAGTAATGGCATTAAGGCAACCCCAGTTCACACAGCACCCCCTTCAGCCTGGAGTAGGCGATCCTTTGTGAGCGCTGTGACCAGAAATGCACAACCTTTAAAAAGGAGGAATGTGGTAAGGTTGAGGTATAAAGGCATTGAGGAGATGAAGCCTGACAGGATTTTTGTAGGAAAACATCTGTTGAAAGAATCTTTGAGCTTCAGAGCAGACGACATTTATGCACTTATCCATGTTCCAGGTTCATGCGAATACGATGTCGGCTTTAAGAGACCTCAGGCTCTGGACTATTTCTGGACAAAATATGAGAGTCTTAAAAATTCAGAATTATGGAAGTCCATTGCTGCTATTCCTGTGTCCAAACCGGAAACAAAGTCGGTGACAATTCTCTTAAGACACGAATCAGTCCCAATATCAGATATTCTGATATGGCTTGGCAGACAATGCGAAGTACTGGCTCCACCTACAAGAATTATGGACGCGGAAGAAATTTGGATTGGAGGTTGGAAAGTGCAAGTCAGACTTTGGCAACATGGCAATGTTACAAAGCATTTGCCCAACTCCTTCTTCATAGGAAGAGAAAAAGGAAATTGTTTTTACTATGGTCAGCCAACCTTGTGCCATAGATGTGGTTCAGCCAGACATTTAAGCATGTCTTGTGATGTTCTAAAATGCAACTTGTGCCAGTCCATTGGCCACGAGAGGGCAAGTTGTACAAACATCAGATGTAATTTATGCGATAAATTTGGACATTCATATACGAATTGCGCAGAAGCCTGGCATAATATTTCAAAAGTATGGGAGCAGGAAGTGGACTTCGAAGACAATGAAGCACTTTATGACCGGGCCCTGAAAGTTGCAGACAGAATATGTCCGGATCCGCCTGCAGATGGGGTTGGTCTGGTTCAGCCTAGGGATGGCACTTGCTTAGATCCTCCTGGGGACGGAGCTTGTCCTGGACCGCCTGTGGATGCAGTTTGCCCAGATACACTTACAGATGAAACAATTATTGAGAGTGTAAACAGGGCCCAGGAAATGTCAGAAGACCCCTTAGAAGGAACCTCCTTAAATCTACTCCCAGCAGGGGAACAATCTGGGGAATCAGATGATCCTACTATGATGGAAACCCAAGTGAGGGAAAATAATAATAAAGAAAAAGAAAGTGAGCAGCTTTGGGCACAGGGAAAAAAGAAAAGGAAGAAGAGCATGGTAAAAAAAACTTGGAGGGACTCTTCGACGTCCTGCAGGTCCCGCTGGTAAAGTTCCTCAGGTAACTATAAAGAACCGTTTTTCTGCTCTTAGGAAGGATTGGGGGTCAAGAGCTGAGGACTCTGACGATGTAGAGGAACTTTCCTTATCCGAAGAGGAACATAATATGGATGTTTCCAAAGAGACAGACTCGGACATGATCTCACCTTCAGTGACCGTCAAGAGGTTTGGGTCATTGGGGTATAATGTGGGGAAAAAGAAAAAGTAATACTGTGTGTTTTTTTGGGGGGGGGGGGGGAGGGGGGTGTGGCTTAAAATGTTTGTTCATTAATTAATCCTTTAAAGGTAGCAGCTATTAATGTTATAGTTAAGGCTTTTATTTAGTTTCAATTAAAATGTGTATAAATGGAATGTGAAGTTGCTGTTGAGGAGAAAGGTTGGCACACATGCTGAGTTAATATTGATATAATATAAGTTTGTACATAATGTGCAGTTTTTGTTTGAAATGGTTTTCTATGGAATGTAATGTTGGAATTTTTTTTCAATAAAAAGAGTTCCTCCTATTACCCCATATACCCGCTCCCTATAACTCCTCCTATTACCCCATATACCCGCTCCCTATAACTCCTCCTATTACCCCATATACCGCTCCCTATAACTCCTCATATTACCCCATATACCTGCTCCCTATAACTCCTCCTATTACCCCATATAACCGCTTCCTATAACTCCTCCTATTACCCCATATACCCGCTCCCTATAACTCCTCCTATTACCCCATATAACCGCTCCCTATAACTCCTATTATCCCAAATAACCGCTCCCTATAACTCCTATTACCCCATATAACCGCTCCCTATAACTCCTCCTATTGGTCCATATAACCGCTCTTTATAACTCCTCCTATTACCCCATATAACCGCTCCCTATAACTCCTCCTATTGGTCCATATAACCGCTCCCTATAACTCCTCCTATTACCCCATATAACAGCTCCCTATAACTCCTCCTATTGGTCCATATAACCGCTCCCTATAACTCCTCCTGTTACCCCATATAACCGCTCCCTATAACTCCTCCTATTGGTCCATATAACCCCTATATACTGTGTGTGTGTACATTATTGGAGTTATTCCTGAAGGTGCGATAGTGTTGATTCCCATTGACTCGGATGGGAGTTTCCGCCTAAACGGTGCTATGCCACTTTAATGAATAACCCCGGGAGCGGTCCTGCTGCTGTCAGACCATGCACAGCTGCACGTCCGTATAATTCTGCCTGCCGGCCTTTGAAAGCTTGGGAGAAACGCTAGGCGTCTGTATTGCCGTTAGCACAATCAATATCTGCAAGGCAGCGAGTGCGGGAGGGGTGAGGGACGGCGCTATTAATGAGTTACATTCGGGAAACCAAGAGTCCGCGTAAGCATCTCTCGTCCGAGGATATAGCCCGGATCTGTGGGGTTTAACCCGTAGAACAGGAATGGTCAACGCCAGTCCTCAAGAGCCACCAACAGGGCAGGTTTGCAAGGTATCCCTGCTTCAGCTCAATCAGTGGCTCAGTCTTGGACTGCAATATCTGTGCTGAAGCTGGGATATCCTGAAAACCTGACCTGTTGGTAGCCCTTGAGGACCGGAGTTGCCCTAGAACATTACCTTGCCCCGGAAGGCATGCGCTGCTCCGCCCTCCACCCCCCTCCCCCCCCCGGCAGGCATGCGCTGTCCCCTCCTCCCCCCCGGCATGCGCCCAGCGCTGGTATTCTATACAAATACTGACGCGGGGAAATGTGCCTCAGACTCACAGCTACAAATGACCCGTCACAATAGTACGGTTAGAAATAGATTGTAAGCTCTTTGGGGCAGATTTCCTTCTATGGGCAGGTCCATACTGCCGCAGACCACGCTGAGGTGCCCGCGCGGGTGGCAGGAGAGGGGGCGGGCGTTGCGTAAAATCAGTTGAAACTGATTTCTTGGCGCGACAGGCCGGTCACGTGAGCGGTTCGCCCAATGAGGACGGACCAGCTCCGTGACGCCCCTAGGCACGCCCCCAACGGCGCGTCCACCATGGACAGGAAATGCACTCGCTTCACGCCGGTAAAGTCACAGCCTTCTCACGCCCCGCGCGGGTAACGTCACAGCCTTCGCACGCCCCCCGCGGGTAACGTCACAGCCTTCTCACGCCCCGCGCGGGTAACGTCACAGCCTTCGCACGCCCCCCGCGGGTAACGTCACAGCCTTCGCACGCCCCACGCGGGTAACGTCACAGCCTTCGCACGCCCCCCGCGGGTAACGTCACAGCTTTAGCACGCCCCCCGCGCAGGCTGTATGTCCTTGGCTTATGAATGTTTATGCCTTCGTCTCTTATCCTGGGATTGTCTGTATTCCCTCGCGCCCCTCGTCCCCTCGCGCCCCTCGCCCCCTCGCGCCGCTCGTCCCCTCGCGCCCCTCGCCCCCTCGCGCCGCTCGTCCCCTCGCGCCCCTCGCCCCCTCGCGCCGCTCGTCCCCTCGCGCCGCTCGTCCCCTCGTCCCCTCGCGCCGCTCGTCCCCTCGCGCCCCTCGTCCCCTCGCGCCCCTCGCCCCCTCGCGCCGCTCGTCCCCTCGCGCCCCTCGCGCCGCTCGTCCCCTCGCGCCGCTCGTCCCCTCGTCCCCTCGCGCCGCTCGTCCCCTCGTCCCCTCGCGCCCCTCGTCCCCTCGCGCCCCTCGCCCCCTCGCGCCCCTCGCCCCCTCGCGCCGCTCGCCCCCTCGCGCCGCTCGTCCCCTCGCGCCCCTCGTAGGAAATAACCCAATATTACTAGGATGATTAATAACAATAATAATGTCTTTGAAAGACAAACATTTCCTGACACCGATAAGCAACCCCGGCTTGGAAACAAGTCTCCCAAATTCACATGATCCTTCACTGGAGTGTAAGCTCTTGGGCATAATTTTTCCAATCGCTGCACGGCTCCGGTATCTATCCCCGCCTATAACCAGCTCCCAGCTTTCCCAGTGCCCGGCAGTTACAGGCAAGGGTTAAAACCCCCGGCCTCGGCTGCTTTGTTGTGATCATTTCATTTGGAGTTGGATAAAAGCCGTATTCTCCTCCACCTGCAGCCCTCACCCAAACCCCCACCCAACCCCTCACCCAACCCCCCACCCAACCCCCCACCCAACCCCTCACCCAAACCCCCACCCAACCCCTCACCCAACCCCCCACCCAACCCCCCACCCAACCCCCCACCCAACCCCCCACCCAACCCCCCACCCAACCCCCCCACCCAAACCCCCACCCAACCCCCCACCCAACCCCCCACCCAACCCCCCACCCAACCCCCCACCCAACCCCCCACCCAAACCCCCACCCAACCCCTCACTAAACCCCCCACCCAACCCCCCACCCAACCCCCCACCCAACCCCCCACCCAACCCCCCACCCAAACCCCCTGCACTTCTCCATCAATCGATATCTCATCAAAGCCATGTTCTCTGGCTGGATTTATAGAGTCCCCCCTCTCTCCCTCCCGTCTCCCCTCTCCCTCCCGTCTCCCCTCTCCCTCCCGTCCCCTCTCTACCCGTCTCCCCTTCTGCACACAGCTCAGCAACAAACAGTGTAACACCAACCTGCACCCAGGGCTGAGACCCAGGGGGGTGACACTGTACCCAGCGCTGAGACACAGGGGGGTGACACTGTACCCAGGGTAGAGACACAGGGGGTGACACTGTACCCAGCGCTGAGACACAGGGGGGTGACACTGTACCCAGCGCTGAGACACAGGGGGTTGACACTGTACCCAGCGCTGAGACACGGGGGTGACACTGTACCCAGCGCTGAGACACAGGGGGGTGACACTGTACCCAGGGCTGAGACACAGGGGGGTGACACTGTACTCGGGGCTGAGACACAGGGGGGTGACACTGTACCCAGCGCTGGGACACAGGGGGGTGACACTGTACCCAGCGCTGGGACACAGGGGGGTGACACTGTACCCGGGGCTGAGACACAGGGGGGTGACACTGTACCCAGGGCTGAGACACAGGGGGGTGACACTGTACTCGGGGCTGAGACACAGGGGGGTGACACTGTACCCAGCACTGAGACACAGGGGGCTGACACTGGGAGAGGGGGAGACAGGGGCGGTTATAAGAAGGGGAGACCGGGGGAGGATATAAGAGGGGGAGACCGGGGGAGGATATAAGAGGGGGAGACCGGGGGAGGATATAAGAGGGGGAGACCGGGGGAGGATATAAGAGGGGGAGACCGGGGGAGGATATAAGAGGGGGAGACTGGGGGAGGATATAAGAAGGGGAGACCGGGGGAGGATATAAGAGGGGGAGACCGGGGGAGGATATAAGAGGGGGAAACCGGGGGAGGATATAAGAGGGGGAGACCCCGCGGGGGAGGATATAAGAGGGGGAGACCGGGGGAGGATATGAGGGGGAGACCGGGGGAGGATATAAGAGGGGGAGACCGGGGGAGGATATAAGAGGGGGAGACCGGGGGAGGATAAGAGGGTGAGGATATGAGGGGGAGACCGGGGGAGGATATAAGAGGGGGAGACCGGGGGAGGATATAAGAGGGGGAGACTGGGGGAGGATAAGAGGGTGAGGCTATGAGGGGGAGACCGGGGGAGGATATGAGGGGGAGACCGGGGGAGGATATAAGAGGGGGAGACCGGGGGAGGATAAGAGGGTGAGGATATGAGGGGGAGACCGGGGGAGGATATAAGAGGGGGAGACCGGGGGAGGATAAGAGGGTGAGGATATGAGGGGGAGACCGGGGGAGGATATAAGAGGGGGAGACCGGGGGAGGATATAAGAGGGGGAGACCGGGGGAGGATATAAGAGGGGGAGACTGGGGGAGGATAAGAGGGTGAGGATATGAGGGGGAGACCGGGGGAGGATATAAGAGGGGGAGACCGGGGGAGGATATAAGAGGGGGAGACCGGGGGAGGATAAGAGGGTGAGGAAATGAGGGGGAGACCGGGGGAGGAAATAAGAGGGGGAGACCGGGGGAGGATATAAGAGGGGGAGACCGGGGGAAGATAAGAGGGTGAGGATATGAGGGGGAGACCGGGGGAGGATAAGAGGGTGAGGATATGAGGGGGAGACCGGGGGAGGATATAAGAGGGGGAGACCGGGGGAGGATATAAGAGGGGGAGACCGGGGGAGGATAAGAGGGTGAGGATATGAGGGGGAGACCGGGGGAGGATATAAGAGGGGGAGACCGGGGGAGGATATAAGAGGGGGAGACCGGGGGAGGATAAGAGGGTGAAGATAGAGGGGGAGACCAGAGGAGGATATAAGAGGGGGAGACCGGGGGAGGATAAGAGGGTGAGGATATGACGGGGAGACCAGGGGAGGATATACCAGAGAAAGGAAGAAAGAGGAGATAAGAGGAAGAGAGGAGTGGAGACAGAAAATATAAAAGAGGAGAGAGGATGAGGGAGGATGGAGAGAGAGAGGGGGGGTGAGAGAGAAGGAGAGGGGGAGTGAGAGAGGGGGAGATAGAGACAGAGAGGAGAGGGGGAGTGAGTGAGAGAGGGAGGGAGAGACAGAGAGGAGAGGGGGGTGAGAGAGAAGGAGAGGGGGGAGGGAAGGTGAGAGAGGGGGAGAGAGTGTGGGAGATAGAGACGGAGAGGGGAGTGAGAGAAGGGGAGAGAGCGTTGCAGCAGCTGCCACACTCTGCAGTAACTCACGCAGGAGACAGGCGGAAGGCTGATGGTTTCATTACTGTCTGCTTGCACATGACATTACTGTTGATTTAATGGGTCTGACTGTGAGGATTTATGGGGGCGGCTGTGAGAAGTGCGGCCACTTCTAGTAATTTACAGGGGGCCGCGCAGAGCACACGGCTTCATTCTGCAAGGTGGGGAACGGCCGCGTCATTTGGGCCGATGCGCAGAATTTAGCGCTTGTCCTTCTCTTCAAAATGTTCTGCGTTTGCGGCACAACGTCTAACCCGTATTGCAGGCGAGAAATGCTCGGCGGCCCCTGTCTGCGCTGCGCGGACATGTGTGTCCCGCCCCCCCCCCCCTCACCCATGCAGTGGTCGCTGCCACGAGTGGAGGGGAGATGGGGAATCTCTATCATGATTAAACATGGAGCAATCCATAAAGGGGCAGAGAGAGGGGAGACTGTGCCCAGGAAAAAGCATGTGGTGTACAGCAGGGGGCGCTCAACGCCAGTCCTGAAGGGCCACCAACAGGTCTGGTTTTCAGGATATCCCAGCTTCGGCACAGGTCACTCAATGAATCCCTGCTTCAGCACAGGTGGCTCAATCAGAGGCTCAGTCTTTGAACGAGGGCGGGGGTTTCTGCCTGGGGTAAATCTTCATCTTTCAGGACCAGTACTGCTCCGAACAGCGCACAGCGTGACCGTGTACGGCCTCGTCCAGGCTGAGAGTGACCGCTCGCTCGAGCGCCGTGAGCAGGGGCGATTAATGTACAGGGTAGCTGCGCACGTTTGGGGCGTGCCCGTGATGACTCATGAGCGGTTCGCCCTCATTGGCTGAACCGCGCACGTGACTAGGGCAAGCAGCGGAGCGCACGCACTCAGGACAAACACATTGTCGCAGTGCGTTTGACCGCGCCGAGCACGAGCGTGCGCACTCCTCTTCACCCTGGATGCGGCCTAAGAGGAGGGATCCCGCTGGCTGCGGAACGCGTTGCCTTTCTCTCCTGCTGGCAAACGGCATACGTCTTTGGGTTTAAATAATGTCATTACGGTTTATTTGTAAAGCGCCAACATATTCCGTAACGCAGTACAGAGATTTGATCATTCCATAAATTACATACAAGGAAAAACAGACGAGCGCAAACAGATACAAACAGGTCGTGAGAATCCTGTTCCGGAGAGCTTACACTCTACAGGGAATACGGGGCAATGTTGAAACAAAAGATAAAGTGGCTCGTTGCGGGACGGAGTACACATCAGGATGGCGTATGGTCCAGTCCCATTAAGGTTTGAGGGTGCGGATTTTAGGGGGCGTTAGTGGGGAGATTCCCTCTGTGCATTGAAAAGATCAGTCCATCTCTAAGGGGTTAATAAAAATTCCCAACAATATTACTAGCACTTAATGCGCCAGTGAGAGGCTGTAAAATCACATGCTTGTGCGTGTGCGTGTGCGTGTGCATGTGCGTGTGCAGTAAATGAAAACAAGACCTGTTTCATAAGACCTGGAGTGCCTGTTTAATGTTAACACACACACACTAAAGGACTAGCACTGTATAAAGCTTTATATATAGGGGGGGGGGTAATTGCAGGGGATCAATGTTTCTTGGGACCTTTCCTTTATCAAGGACGGAGACATTGATCTGGTGTGTGTGTGTGTGTGTGTGTGTGTGTGTGTGTGTGTGTGTGTGTGTGTGTGTGTGTGTGTGTGTGTATATATGTAAATAGATTATATATATATATATATCCTTGGCTTGTCATTGTTCTCAATGGTTGGCACAACTTTAAAATAAAGATGAATCCTCAGCCCGCGCTTTTTGCCCGGATAACGCGCAGATCCTGCCCGCGCTCTCACGTACCTCCTATGCTTGGAGATAGTCTAAAGCCGGGGCGGCCAACTCCACTCCTCAAGGGCCACCAACAGGGCAGGTGTTCAGGATATCCCTGCTTCAGCACAGGTGGCTCAATCAGTGGCTCGTTCAAAGACTGAGCCACCTGTGCTGAAGCAGGGATATCCTGAAAACCTGACGTGTTGGTGGCCCTTGAGGAGTGGCGTTGACCAGCCCTGTTCCAAAACATTGGGAAATAATCCCTATGGGACAATCCGCAAACGGCGACTGATTTCAGGAGAACGCAGCGGCTGTGATTACAGACCGGCTGTGATTACAGACCGGTCCGTCAGTCACACACAGAACGGGACCTCACGGGGCGGCAGGTTTATTAATAGACTGAAGGGGTTATTTATAGATCAGTGTTCTTGTTACCAGATATATTTATAGATGTGCCGGCCCCGTTTCTATACGGTCCAGCGGATCCCCTGCACCGTGAGACATGTATACAGTATATTCCATATTGTGATGCAATTTAATGCAGACAAAAGCACGTTCTGGTTATTGACAACATGCAGTCCCTTCCAGTGGGGGACGTTCTGTAAAAGGACGGACCTCCCCCCCAGCCTGTGACCCTAAAATTACCCAAGCAGTGTGCAGAGGCGGCAACCCTTTTATTGCACACCCAGGGGTAGTTATACCAAGCTCCACACGCATCCTAAGCCCATCTGCATACAGCGCAATTACACTTCCCTCCTCTGCAGCTCACCCAATCGTTGCAGGGAGTGCAGAAAGGGCAGGGAGTGCAGAGAGGGCAGGGGCAGTGTTGGGTATTTTACATTTTCTCTCCCCCCCACATCCCCACAAGCTGGAATTATTCCTGAAGGTCAGAGTTTGTATTAACCCTTTCACTGCTGGAGGGGCGAGTGCCCATTCCCTCACAGGCTGCCCCCCCCAACAGTTACATTTGCACAGCACTCCCCCCCCCGTGTAGTCCAGCAACTACATCTGCTCCTGCTGCCTGTGTGAGTGTTAGAGTGTCATCTCTGCGGGGCAGGGAGACTTGGTCCTGTTAGGTGAGTTTCTGTTTGATTTATTCTGTAATAACTCCCTTTTTGTATCATATCTTATAAGTTAAGGGACCTGAGTAACCCCTTCCCTGCCAGAGCCCTGCAGAACATCGCTGTGTAACCCCTTCCCTGCCAGAGCCCTGCAGACCATCGCTGTGTAACCCCTTCCCTGCCAGAGCCCTGCAGAGCATCGCTGTGTAACCCCTTCCCTGCCAGAGCCCTGCAGAACATCGCTGTGTAACCCCTTCCCTGCCAGAGCCCTGCAGAACATCGCTGTGTAACCCCTTCCCTGCCAGAGCCCTGCAGACCATCGCTGTGTAACCCCTTCCCTGCCAGAGCCCTGCAGAGCATCGCTGTGTAACCCCTTCCCTGCCAGAGCCCTGCAGAACATCGCTGTGTAACCCCTTCCCTGCCAGAGCCCCGCAGAGCATCGCTGTGTAACCCCTTCCCTGCCAGAGCCCTGCAGAGCATCGCTGTGTAACCCCTTCCCTGCCAGAGCCCCGCAGAGCATCGCTGTGTAACCCCTTCCCTGCCAGAGCCCTGCAGAGCATCACTGTGTAACCCCTTCCCTGCCAAAGCCCTGCAGAGCATCGCTGTGTAACCCCTTCCCTGCCAGAGCCCCGCAGAGCATCGCTGTGTAACCCCTTCCCTGCTGTACGAGCCCTGCAGAGCATCGCTATGTAACCCCTTCCCTGCCAGAGCCCTGCAGAGCATCGCTGTGTAACCCCTTCCCTGCCAGAGCCCTGCAGAGCATCACTGTGTAACCCCTTCCCTGCCAGAGCCCGCAGAGCATCGCTGTGTAACCCCTTCCCTGCTGTACGAGCCCCGCAGAGCATCGCTGTGTAACCCCTTCCCTGCCAGAGCCCTGCAGAGCATCGCTGTGTAACCCCTTCCCTGCCAGAGCCCTGCAGAGCATCCCTGTGTAACCCCTTCCCTGCCAGAGCCCCGCAGAGCATCACTGTATAATGCCTTCCCTGCCAGAGCCCCGCAGAGCATCACTGTGTAACCCCTTCCCTGCCAGAGCCCTGCAGAGCATCGCTGTGTAACCTCTTCCCTGCCAGAGCCCTGCAGAGCATCGCTGTGTAACCCCTTCCCGAGCCCGGCAGAGCATCACTGTGTAACCCCTTCCCTGCCAGAGCCCTGCAGAGCATCGCTGTGTAACCCCTTCCCTGCCAGAACCCGGCAGAGCATCGCTGTGTAACCCCTTCCCTGCCAGAACCCGGCAGAGCATCGCTGTGTAACCCCTTCCCTGCCAGAGCATCGCTTTGTAACCCCTTCCCTGCCAGAGCCCTGCAGAGCATCGCTGTGTAACCCCTTCCCTTCCAGAGCCCGGCAGAGCATCACTGTGTAACCCCTTCCCTGCCAGAGCCCTGCAGAGCATCGCTGTGTAACCCCTTCCCTGCTAGAGCCCCGCAGAGCATCTCTGTGTAACCCCTTCCCTGCCAGAGGCCTGCAGAGCATTGCTGTGTAACCCCTTCCCTGCCAGAGCCCCGCAGTGTAACCCCTTCCCTGCCAGAAACACACAGAGCATCGCTGTGTAACCCCTTCCCTGCCTGAGCTCCGCTCTGTAACCCCTTCCCTGCCTGAGCTCCGCTGTGTAAGCCCTTCCCTGCCCGAGTCCTGCAGAGCATTGCTGTGTAACCCTTTCCTTGCCAGAGCCCTGTAGAGCATCGCTGTGTAACCCTTTCCTTGCCAGAGCCCCGCAGATCCTCCTAGTCCCTTCATGACACGCTGCAGGATCACAGCAATTATACATAAAGGGTTTTGTGCAGTGTGACATTGTACTCACTCTACTTTATTGCCATCTAGTGGAGACATGGCACAATGACACCGAGATGCAGCACTGTGATCTGTGACCCCTGAGCTGGACTTGGTGGGACCGATGCATCAAGGAAATGTGCGTTTCTTGGGCCCCAATCGGATCCCAGACACAGAACCGATTAAAATCAATAGGTTTTTATAAATATTTTTACATCTGGTGCATTTTGGCTCTAGCTTTGCATCAGCGCGAAGACGCTAACTAGAAGCAACTGTAATCAAGGCAGCCCCCCCTTTACCAGGTCTAGGGGGGGCCCTGGTTGTTAGATGTCGGGGAGGCATCCACTCCCCGCTCGCAGCCCTGTGACTCCCCTCACTCTCCCAATCCCCCCCTCACTCTCCCAATCCCCCCCTCACTCTCCCAACCCCCTCCCTCACTCACTCTCCCAATCCCCCTCCCTCACTCACTCTCCCAATCTCCCTCCCTCCCTCACTCTCCCAATCCCCCTCCCTCACTCACTCTCCCAATCCCCCTCCCTCACTCACTCTCCCAATCTCCCTCCCTCACTCACTCTCCCAATCCCCCTCCCTCACTCGCTCTCCCAATCCCCCTCCCTCACTCACTCTCCCAATCCCCCCCCTCACTCACTCTCCCAATCCCCCTCACTCACTCTCCCAATCCCCCTCCCTCACTTACTCTCCCAATCCCCACCCCTCACTCACTCCCCCCCCCCCCCACTTTCTCTCCTCACCCATTCCCCCCCCTCTCTCACACACACTCTGGGGGTCTCACACGGACCACACTCACTCTGGGGGTCTCACACTGACCACACACACTCTGGGGGTCTCACACTGACCACACACACTCTGGGGGTCTCACACTGACCACACACACTCTGGGGGTCTCACACTGACCACACACACTCTGGGGGTCTCACACTGACCACACACACTCTGGGGGTCTCACACTGGCCACACACACTCTGGAGGTCTCACACTGACCACACACACTCTGGGGGTCTCATACTGACCACACACACTCTGGGGGTCTCACACAGACCACACACATTCTGGGGGTCTCACACTGACCACACACACACACTGGGGGTCTCACACTGACCACACACACTCTGGGGGTGTCACACTGACCACACACACTGGGGGTCTCACGCGGAGCACACACACTCTGGGGGTCTCACACGGACCCCGCACGCTCTGGGGGTGTCACACTGACCACACACACACTGGGGGTCTCACGCGGACCCAGCACGCTCTGGGGGTGTCACACTGACCACACACACACTGGGGGTCTCACGCGGACCCCGCACGCTCCCACAGATGGATTCACAGGACACAGACAGTGTTTACCATGGTTTAGTTTGTATTTCTCTTGAACGATACCAAGCTACAGACCGGGACAGGGCTCCGACCACGACCCGCAGATACAAAGCTCAGAAACACTATTTACATTCAAAAAGGCCCACCCCACCCCGGCACCCGGCGTCACTCCGGCGCACTTTAACCCTTTCACTGCCAGAGGCGCCTGCAGCCTGCGCCCCACACACAGCGGGCGTTCATTAACCCCGTCAGCGCTGGAGGGGGACACACCGCATATTATCTACGCGCGCGGTCTGCTTTATACCATTGCCAGGAAAATAGTAAGAATACAATGAATATATACCCCCCCCCACCCCCCCGGCTGTGCGTAACCACGCCCACCGCGCCGACACCGCCCAACGGTTTGCCCCATACGGTGAAGCATTAGTGATAATATATATATGTATTTTTACACATGTATGCTGATAATATGGCATTTTCCAACCAGATACACCCGGGTGCTATGGGTGCTAGGGGTGCTATAGGTGCCTTCAGTGTGTGAATACGTCCTTTCTTCTTAACGCTGAAGCACTGCTTTAATGATCTAAGCCAGGGGGGCTCAACTGCAGTCCTCAAGCCCCCCCAACAGGTCAGGTTTTCAGGATATCCCAGCTTCAGCACCGAGTCTCTGAGCCAGCTGTGCTGAAGCAGGGACTGATTAAACCCCCTGTGCTGAAGCAGGGATATCCTGAAAACCTGACCTGATGGGGCAGGGGGGTATTGAGGACTGGAGTTGAGACCCCCTGATCGAGGCTACATTCTTCCCAGCAGTCCTACCCCCCCCCCCCCCCCCCCCACCTCTGTCACTTCGGAGAGGCTGCAGGCACAAGGGATTCATTATCAACCTCCCTGGTGTCTGCTTCCACTGCCCAAACCCACCGCCCCCTCCCCGGGGTTTTACTCGCAGGGGGATAGGGCAGCCCTGTCCCAGAGGAATCTCCGTGTGCTGCAGTCTCTCCGAAACGTTCCCAGGCAGGGGGCGAGGAGGCGTCTCGCGTAATGTCCCGTCCGTGTCTGTTCTGCTCACGGATCCGTTTCTCCTTCTGAAGTTACGGTTTCAAAAGTCACGGCAGGTTGCCCTTAACCCCTTCACTGCTGGAGGGGCCTGCCACACACTGCTCTGTGCCGGGGCGCTGGGAACGCTGCTTTTCGTGTTAATTACGCGCCGGCGCTGCTTTTCCGGAGGGTTCCCTCACATAACGTGTACACTGTGGCACGTGGCACGGTGCCACGACTTTTTAACACACGGTTATATTTAACGTTCCGTTCCAGTCTCATCCCAGAGGCCAGGACTGTCAGACTGACAGCTGCCACGCGGGGCCACTCTCAGCTGCCTCGCGGAGCCACTCTCAGCTGCCACGCGGAGCCACTCTCAGCTGCCACGCGGAGCCACTCTCAGCTGCCACGCGGGGCCACTCTCAGCTGCCACGCGGAGCCACTCTCAGCTGCCACGCGGAGCCACTCTCAGCTGCCAAAATGGGTCAGAAAATGGGCTGACTCTAAAAATGACTGAGCCTTCCCCGCTTACAGTGTCTATAGCAGGGGGATCAACGCTGGTCCTCAAGGGCCACCAACAGGCCAGGTTTTCAGGCTATCCCTGCTTCAGCACAGGCTGCTCAATCAGTGGCTCCGTCAACTGGTTGAGCCACTTGTGCTGAAGCAGAGACTGATTGAGCCACTTGTGCTGAAGCAGAGACTGATTGAGCACTTGTGCTGAAGCAGGGATATCCTTAAAACGTGGCCTGCTGGTGGCCCTTGAGGACCGGCGTTGGCCGCCCCTGATCTAACTCATCATTGTGATCCTCTCAGAATAGAGACTGGCAGGAGGCGCTGCGGCCCCCTACCCCCCTAACTACCCCCCCATAACTACCCCCCTACCCCCATAACTACCCCCCACCTCATATATAGTCACATGGATCACACGGTTTCCTGGCAATGTTATTTTGTCGCTGTATCTCCCCCCCCCCCCCACAGATAAACGTGGTGAGACAGCAGAGAAACCCCCGGGCGTATGTTATGTACCGTGCAGCCGCCTCTGGGGTGGGAGCCGTGCAGCCTCCTCTGGGGTGGGAGCCCGGCCGTGCGGCCGCCTCTGGGGTGGGAGCGCTGCCGTGCAGCCGCCACTGGGGTGGGAGCCCGGCCGTGCGGCCGCCTCTGGGGTGGGAGCGCTGCCGTGCGGCCGCCTCTGGGGTGGGAGCGCTGCCGTGCGGCCGCCTCTGGGGTGGGAGCCCGGCCGTGCGGCCGCCTCTGGGGTGGGAGCCCGGCCGTGCGGCCGCCTCTGGGGTGGGAGCGCTGCCGTGCGGCCGCCTCTGGGGTGGGAGCGCTGCCGTGCAGCCGCCTCTGGGGTGGGAGCGCTGCCGTGCAGCCGCCTCTGGGGTGGGAGCGCTGCCGTGCAGCCGCCTCTGGGGGTGGGAGCGCTGCCGCCTCTGGGGTGGGAGCGCTGCCGTGCAGCCGCCTCTGGGGTGGGAGCCCGGCCGTGCGGCCGCCTCTGGGGTGGGAGCGCTGCCGTGCAGCCGCCTCTGGGGTGGGGAGCGCTGCCGTGCGGCCGCCTCTGGGGTGGGAGCGCTGCCGTGCAGCCGCCTCTGGGGTGGGAGCGCTGCCGTGCAGCCGCCTCTGGGTGGGAGCGCTGCCGTGCGGCCGCCTCTGGGGTGGGAGCGCTGCCGTGCGGCCTCCTCTGGGGTGGGAGCGCTGCCGTGCAGCCGCCTCTGGGGTGGGAGCGCTGCCGTGCGGCCGCCTCTGGGGTGGGAGCGCTGCCGTGCGGCCGCCTCTGGGGTGGGAGCGCTGCCGTGCGGCCTCCTCTGGGGTGGGAGCGCTGCCGTGCAGCCGCCTCTGGGGTGGGAGCGCTGCCGTGCAGCCGCCTCTGGGGTGGGAGCCCCGGCCGTGCAGCCGCCTCTGGGGTGGGAGCGCTGCCGTGCAGCCTCCTCTGGGGTGGGGAGCGCTGCCGTGCGGCCACCTCTGGGGTGGGAGCCCGGCCCGTGCAGAGCCGCCTCTGGGGTGGGAGCCCGGCCCGCGCAGCCGCCTCTGGGGTGGGAGCGCTGCCGTGCAGCCGTCTCTGGGATGGGAGCGCTGCCGTGCAGCCGTCTCTGGGATGGGAGCCCGGCGGTGCAGCTGCTCTATTCTACCAGCGGGGACAGTGAGGCTGTTAATACCCAAGGCACAAACGAGTGTATTCCAGGTAAGCACCTTAACCGCTACACCACCCCTTCCCCGGGAGAGGAAATGAGGGGCAATAAGCTCACAACCCAGCTCAGTGAGGGGGGTCTCTGCGGGGTCGCTCTGGGAGCAATGGGGTTAAAACAGCTCCCCACCTTTACAAGGCCTGAGAATAAACCTGCTGCTGCATATAGAAGTGTTGAGTATAACTACAGACAGCAAACCCGCTAACGTTTGACTGGTGTCCCCACTAACATCTGAAAATAATTAACAATGGTTACCCCCTTCTGTAGTCACTAGGAGCCCCCATTTTTTATTACATGGTGGGAACAGAGGGTCTCTCTGAGCCACACCTCACTATTTCCCAGCTCCGGACCCCTCCCTTCCGGTTCCTGATATACTTACTGGATTTAAACCTCCCTCAGGGGAAACAAAATGGCTGCCAAATCTCAGGCCAATAGTTAGCTGCAACACCATCGGTTGTGGTTTCCTATTGGACGGCCATTTAAATCCCCTTTAAAACCAGGAAGTAATCCCGGGTAACTTCCCCTGTGAGCACTTCAGTAACTGGGGGGTCCCCGGAGCAGGAAATAGTGCGGTTCTGTTCGCCCCCGCCGGGGTACCAGTCCTGTAGGAGATCTGGGCGTTCGGGAGGTGGGGTTCCCCTGTAGCAGTATAGGGAAGAGGGGACCCAGCGAGAGGCTTCTCCCAATACCAACTCGCTCCCACCCAGACAAACAGAGAGGCCAGACAAGAACTTCCATGTTCTACAAGCACAGGGGAGGAGGGGGGGGGGTGGGGGGTGTGAGGAATAGAGATACTCGTTATCGCTGCACAGGGCGGCTCATTATCCAGGGGCAGGATGTATTTTTTTTGCGTTAACCTGATCAGAGAATCCTGCAGCATATTGCCAATTCCGTCGTAGCAGTTACAAAGGGATCAACATAACCCCCCCCCCCCCCCACCAACTACTGCCCCCACCCCAAAGAAACGCCCCGGCGGGCGAGGCCAAGGTACTCAGGATAGCCAAAGCCATTGGAAGTTCTGCAGCGTCTGGGGGCCACGGGCCACGGGCCACGCACACGCCGTTTGCTTTGGGGTTCGGGTTTTTTTTGGCAAGCGTCACTCGGATAACAAAACCCACGGACGGGGCGGGGACCCCCTTCCCGGCTACCGACCCCAACCACACGGAAAGATAACATTACAAAGAAAAGACAACATAGAATAAGTTACACGTGTCCTGCGTGGAACGTGGACGCAGAACGTGGAGTCAAAGACAGAAACGCATTGTTTGGTTTTTTCCTCGTCCCTTTTGGTTTTTCTTTTCTTTTTTTTTGCCATTTTTTTGATTTGGATTTTCACGGGTTTCTCTCCTCCATTCACTTCTGCGGTTTCTGGGAAATAAAAATAAGATGTCTGGCGCACATCCCCTGCGTGGGAAACATCCGTCCGTCGTTCCGTCCTGGTCCTTATTTTTGCGCACATGGCATGGCGTCTCGGTCCAAATAGAATACAGCAGTTGGACCCCTTGGTGTAAGAGGGCCGCCCCCCCGCCCCCCCCCGATTTCATTGGCTACAGGCCCCCGTGGCACCAAAGGAGTTCGTTGGTTTGCAAGCAAAAAATAAATTCTCCACATCCAACCCCCCCCCCCACCCTCCCCCCGCGACCCCTCCATCTGCTCCCCAAATTCTCTCTCTCTACTCCAGGGCGACGTTGGGGATGACTGGGGAGGTCGCCCCGGAGCTCTCGTTGCCGGCCACGGCTTCCTTCTCCTTTTTACCGCTGTACTGGCCAATGAAGGAGCCGTCCTCGTTAAACTGGACGTCCACGCTGCCCCCGTAGTCGGCCAGGCTGTCGTCGCTGCCCAGGGGTTTGATGTCGCCGTTTAGAGACGGCTGGCTGCTGGTGAAGGGCTTCTCATCGTTGTCACTGGATAAGGGGGGAGGAAGAGAGAGCAGAGGGTGGGTGCCGGGGGCGGGGCGCGCCGCGTTGGTAAAGCAGGTGGGCACTTAGTGCGGTGGATCGGAGTGGTGTGCAGGTCCTGCCCCGGCGTAAAGAAGCAGTGATGGGATGTAGGAGAACAAGATGCGGCCAGAATGCCATGCACGGACAGATGCAACTGCACGGCATGCATCAAAAATGCAGCATGCACCATATGCAACATACAGGTGTTACACTGCGAGAGATGCTGCATGCACAATGCAAAGAGCCGGGGCATGCACAATGCAAGGAGACGGGGCATGCACCATGCAAAGAGACTGGGCATGCACAATGCAAAGAGACGGGGCATGTACCATGCAAAGAGACGGGGCATGTACCATGCAAAGAGACGGGGCATGCACCATGCAAAGAGACGGGGGCATGCACCATGTAAAGAGCCAGTGCATGCACCATGCAAAGCGACGGGGCATGCACCACGCAAAGAGACGGGGCATGCACCACGCAAAGAGCCGGGGCATGCACCACGCAAAGAGCCGGGGCATGCGCCATGCAGAGAGACGGGGCATGCACCATGCAAAGAGACGGGGCATGCGCCATTCAAAGAGATGGGGCATGCATCATGCAAAGAGACGGGGCATGCACCATGCAGAGAGACGTGGCGTGCACCATGCAAAGAGACGGGGCATGCACCATGCAAAGAGACGGGCATGCACAATGCAAAGAGACAGGCATGCACAATGCAAAGAGACGGGCATGCACAATGTAAAGAGACGGGGCATGCACAATGCAACTGATGAAATATGCAAGAAATACTGCATGCAGAATGCACAGTGTAAGAAGATGCACAATGCCAAGAGAAGTGCAGCCCGCATGTAACATGCACTGACGAGATGCAGCAGGTACAAGAACAAAGACACGTGCATAAGGAAATCCGTATAAAAGAAAGATGCAGCAGTACAATATGAGATGATACAGAGGAAGCAGAATGCATTGTGCTGCGTAATGAGAGACTGCTCACGTAAGGCATGAGATGCAAGCTGCAGGCGCAGGGCAAAGGGGGGACCCCAATGTGTAAAGGTGGGCAACAGGCGCAAGCTAACCAAGCAGAATCCCAGTGTACGGTTCGGCCCAAACATGGGTGAGATCAGGAAAGTTCTCACAGAGCAGGTGATTACTGATACTGTGTCATGTGCAAGGCATGCAGACGGGATGCAGAGTACTGATACTGTGTCATGTGCAAGGCATGCAGACGGGACGCGCAGAGAGTACTGATACTGTGTCATGTGCAAGGCATGCAGACGGGATGCAGAGTACTGATACTGTGTCATGTGCAAGGCATGCAGACGGACGCGCAGAGAGTACTGATACTGTGTCATGTGCAAGGCATGCAGACGGGACGCAGAGTACTGATACTGTGTCATGTGCAAGGCATGCAGACGGGACGCAGAGAGTACTGATACTATCATGTGCAAGGCATGCAGACGGGACGCAGAGAGTACTGATACTATCATGTGCAAGGCATGCAGACGGGACGCAGAGAGTACTGATACTGTGTCATGTGCAAGGCATGCAGACGGGACGCAGAGTACTGATACTGTGTCATGTGCAAGGCATGCAGACGGGACGCAGAGAGTACTGATACTGTGTCATGTGCAAGGCATGCAGACGGGACGCAGAGTACTGATACTGTGTCATGTGCAAAGCATGCAGACGGGACGCAGAGTACTGATACTATCATGTGCAAGGCATGCAGACGGGACGCGCAGAGAATATGAGTGTGTGTGTGTATGGAACATGGCATGTAAGAGAGCGGGAGCCACTCACACTCAGTGAGTATCAGTTAAAGGGAGGGGGGTGGATCTTATACATGGCGCTTAAATACATACTGGAAAGGGAAACCACATATAGAATTACACGCGTGACTGTCACATGTTCCCCCCCTCTCTCTTGTGCTGTTTATGGAGCACGGAATGAGAGAGTTCTGTCACTGCCCCCTAATAGTGCCCATCAGGTCACTGTCCCACTAATAGTGCCCACCAGGTTTCTTCTTGTACAATGTCACTAAGTGAGCCACTCATACCCTTTGCCACAGGGCTAATCCAGCCTCTGAAGTGGGGGCCATGCTAATGGGGGACAGGGAGACATACAGAGGGAAGGGGGCATGGGGAGGAGGGGGCATGGGGAGGAGGGGGCATGGGGAGGAGGGGGCATGGGGAGGAGGGGGCATGGGGAGGGGGCATTGGGAGGGGGTGACATGCATAGGGGAGGGGGGGCCATGCACAGGAGGGGAGGGGGGCAGGCAGAGGGGAGCGGGAGACATGCAGAAGGGAGGGGGGGTACATGGGGAGGGGAGCGGGGAGGAGGGGGGGATATGCAGAGGGGAGGACATGCAGAGGGCACATGCAGAGGGCAGGGGGGTGACATGCAAAGGGCAGGTGGGGGAGGGGGGGCAGGTGGGGGAGGGGGGGCATGGGGCAGAGGGGGAGAGGGGGGGCATGGGGCGGAGAGGGGGGGGCATGGGGCGGAGGGGGGGCATGGGGGGAGAGGGGGGCATGGGGAGGAGAGGGGGGGCATGGGGAGGAGAGGGGGGGGGCATGGGGAGGAGAGGGGGGGGGCATGGGGAGGAGAGGGGGGGGCATGGGGAGGAGAGGGGGGGGCATGGGGAGGAGAGGGGGGGGCATGGGGAGGAGAGGGGGGGCATGGGGAGGAGAGGGGGGGGGCATGGGGAGGAGAGGGGGGGGCATGGGGAGGAGAGGGGGGGGCATGGGGAGGAGAGGGGGGGGCATGGGGCGGAGGGGGGGCATGGGGCGGAGGGGGGGCATGGGGAGGAGAGGGGGGGGCATGGGGAGGAGAGGGGGGGGCATGGGGAGGAGAGGGGGGGGGCATGGGGAGGAGAGGGGGGGGGCATGGGGAGGAGAGGGGGGGCATGGGGAGGAGAGGGGGGGGGCATGGGGAGGAGAGGGGGGGGCATGGGGAGGAGAAGGGGGGCATGGGGAGGAGAGGGGGGGGCATGGGGAGGAGAGGGGGGGGCATGGGGAGGAGAGGGGGGGCATGGGGAGGAGAGGGGGGGCATGGGGAGGAGAGGGGGGGGCATGGGGAGGAGAGGGGGGGGGCATGGGGAGGAGGGGGGGGGGCATGGGGAGGAGGGGGGGGCATGGGGAGGAGGGGGGGCATGGGGAGGAGGGGGGGGCATGGGGAGGAGGGGGGAGGCATGGGGAGGAGGGGGGGGGCATGGGAGGAGGGGGGGGGGCATGGGGAGGAGGGGGGGAGGCATGGGGAGGAGGGGGGGGGCATGGGGAGGAGGGGGGGGCATGGGGAGGAGGGGGGGGGCATGGGGAGGAGGGGGGGGGCATGGGGAGGAGGGGGGGGGGCATGGGGAGGAGGGGGGGGGGGGCATGGGGAGGAGGGGGGGGGGCATGGGAGGAGGGGGGGGGGCATGGGGAGGAGGGGGGGGCATGGGGAGGAGGGGGGGGCATGGGGAGGAGGGGGGGGGCATGGGGAGGAGGGGGGGGGCATGGGGAGGAGGGGGGGGGCATGGGGAGGAGGGGGGGGCATGGAGGAGGAGGGGGGGGCATGGGGAGGAGGGGGGGGGCATGGGGAGGAGGGGGGGGGGGCATGGAGGAGGAGGGGGGGGGGCATGGGGAGGAGGGGGGGGGGCATGGGGAGGAGGGGGGGGGGCATGGGGAGGAGGGGGGGGGCATGGGGAGGAGGGGGGCAGGGGGCATGGGAGGAGGGGGGGGGGCATGGGGAGGAGGGGGGGGGGCATGGGGAGGAGGGGGGGGCATGGGGAGGAGGGGGGGGGCATGGGGAGGAGAGGGGGGGGGGCATGGGGAGGAGAGGGGGGGGGCATGGGGAGGAGGGGGGGGGGGCATGGGGAGGAGGGGGGGGCATGGGGAGGAGGGGGGGCATGGGGAGAGGGGGGGGCATGGGGAGGAGGGGGGGCATGGGGAGGAGGGGGGGGGGCATGGGAAGGAGGGGGGGGGGCATGGGGAGGAGGGGGGGGGGCATGGGGAGGAGGGGGGGGGGGCATGGGGAGGAGGGGGGGGGGCATGGGGAGGAGGGGGGGGGGCATGGGGAGGAGGGGGGGGGGCATGGGGAGGAGGGGGGGGGGGGCATGGGGAGGAGGGGGGGGGCATGGGGAGGAGGGGGGGGGGCATGGGGAGGAGGGGGGGGCATGGGGAGGAGGGGGGGCATGGGGAGGAGGGGGGGGGCATGGGGAGGAGGGGGGGGGCATGGGGAGGAGGGGGGGGGCATGGGGAGGAGAGGGGGGGGCATGGGGAGGAGAGGGGGGGGCATGGGGAGGAGAGGGGGGGGCATGGGGAGGAGAGGGGGGGCATGGGGAGGAGAGGGGGGGGCATGGGGCGGAAGGGGGGCATGGGGCGGAGAAGGGGGGGCATGGGGCGGAGAAGGGGGGCATGGGGCGGAGAAGGGGGGCATGGGGCGGAGAGGGGGGGCATGGGGCGGAGAGGGGGGGCATGGGGCGGAGAGGGGGGGCATGGGGCGGAGAGGGGGGGCATGGGGCGGAGAGGGGGGGGGCATGGGGCGGAGAGGGGGGGGCATGGGGCGGAGAGGGGGGGGCATGGGGCGGAGAGGGGGGGGGCATGGGGCGGAGAGGGGGGGGGCATGGGGCGGAGAGGGGGGGGGCATGGGGCGGAGGGGGGGGGCATGGGGCGGAGGGGGGGGGCATGGGGCGGAGAGGGGGGGGGCATGGGGCAGAGAGGGGGGGGCATGGGGCAGAGAGGGGGGGCATGGGGCGGAGAGATATGCAGAGGGGACATGCAGGGGGGAGGGGGACATGCAGAGGGGAGGGGGACATGCAGAGGGGAGGGGGACATGCAGAGGGGAGGGGGACATGCAGAGGGGAGGGGGGACATGCAGAGGGGAGGGGGGCATGCAGAGGGGAGGGGGGGCATGCAGAGGGGACGGGGCATGCAGAGGGGAGGGGGGGCATGCAGAGGGGAGGGGGGGGCATGCAGAGGGGAGGGGGGCATGCAGAGGGGAGGGGGGACATGCAGAGGGGAGGGGGGACATGCAGGGGGGGAGGGACATGCAGAGGGGAGGGGGGACATGCAGAGGAGAGGGGGACATGCAGAGGGGAGTGGAGGGGAGACATGCAGAGGGGAGGGGAGGGGGGACATTCAGAGGGGAGGGGAGGGGGGACATTCAGAGGGGAGGGGAGGGGGGACATTCAGAGGGGAGGGGAGGGGGGGACATGCAGAGGGGAGGGGGGACATGCAGAGGGGAGGGGGGACATGCAGAGGGGAGGGGAGGGGGGACATGCAGAGGGGAGGGGGGACATGGGGAGGGGAGGGGAGGAGGGACATGCAGAGGGGAGGAGGGACATGCAGAGGGGGGGAGGGACATGCAGAGGGGAGGGGGGACATGCAGAGGAGAGGGGGACATGCAGAGGGGAGTGGAGGGGGGACATGCAGAGGGGAGAGGAGGGGGGACATTCAGAGGGGAGTGGAGGGGGGACATGCAGAGGGGAGGGGGGACATGCAGAGGGGAGGGGGGACATGCAGAGGGGAGGGGGGACATGCAGAGGGGAGGGGAGACATGCAGAGGGGAGGGGGGACATTCAGAGGGGAGGGGAGGAGGGACCATGCAGAGGGGAGGGGGGACATGCAGAGGGGAGGGGGGGACATGCAGAGGGGAGGGGGGACATGCAGAGGGGAGGGGGCAGGGGCATAAGAATACTTTTTTTTCTTTTTTTTACCTATTTCTAAGGATGGAACTGCCGGCAGAAAGAAAACAGGATACAAATGACAAAGTAACAATCACGTGGGACAGACACGGACACTTACTAATTACAGAACAACCCTGAGCGTGTACAGGCACACGCACAAACAGGCACACGCACAAACAGGCACACGCACACACAGGCACACGCACACACAGGCACACGCACACACAGGCACACGCACACACAGGCACACGGAGTCACAGGCACACGCACATGCAGACACACACACATGCAGACACACACACATGCAGACACACACACACACGCAGACACACACACACACACGCAGACACACACACATGCAGACACACACACACGCAGACACACACACACACACACACGCAGACACACACACACAAGCAGGTACACGCAGACACACACACACGCAGGCACATGCAGACACACACATACATGCAGGGACACGCAGTCACAGGCACACGCAGTCACAGGCACACACAGACACACACATGCAGACACACGCAGACATGCACACATGCAGGCACACGCACACATGCAGGCACACACACACATGCAGGCCACACGCACACATGCAGACACACACACACACGCAGACACACACACACACAAGCAGGTACACGCAGACACACACACACGCAGGCACATGCAGACACACACATACATGGCAGGGACACGCAGTCACAGGCACACGCAGTCACAGGCACACACAGGGACACACATGCAGACACACGCAGACACGCACACATGCAGGCACACACACACACATGCAGGCACACGCAATGTACATGTGCTGCTAATATTCACTGGAATCACAAATAAATAACCATAAATCTCAGCGCGGGGTCTGGTCCGTGTCATTATTTATGGGGAGTTCACAAAAAAGAGAGTGCACAGACCAGGCTGCACCACGGGAGGTGCCACGCTCACACCCTCTCTTCTCTGTGATAAGTTAGGACACCCCTGGAGGTGCCACGCTCACACCCTCCCCTCTCTGTGATAAGTTAGGACGCCCCTGGAGGTGCCACGCTCACACCCTCTCCTCTCTGTGATAAGTTAGGACGCCCCTGGAGGTGCCACGCTCACACCCTCCCCTCTCTGTGATAAGTTAGGACACCCCTGGAGGTGCTACGCTCACACCCTCCCCTCTCTGTGATAAGTTAGGACGCCCCGGGAGGTGCCACGCTCACACCCTCCCCTCTCTGTGATAAGTTAGGACGCCCCTGGAGGTGCCACGCTCACACCCTCCCCCTCTCTGTGATAAGTTAGGACGCCACGGGAGGTGCCACGCTCACACCCTCCCCTCTCTGTGATAAGTTAGGACGCCCCCTGGAGGTGCCACGCTCACACCCTCCCCTCTCTGTGATAAGTTAGGACGCCCCGGGAGGTGCCACGCTCACACCCTCCCCTCTCTGTGATAAGTTAGGACGCCCCTGGAGGTGCCACACTCACACCCTCTCCTCTCTGTGATAAGTAGGACACCCCTGGAGGTGCCACGCTCACACCCTCCCCTCTCTGTGATAAGTTAGGACACCCCTGGAGGTGCCACGCTCACACCCTCTCCTCTCTGTGATAAGTTAGGACGCCCCTGGAGGTGCCACGCTCACACCCTCTCCTCTCTGTGATAAGTTAGGGACGCCCCTGGAGGTGCCACGCTCACACCCTCCCCCTCTCTGTGATAAGTTAGGACGCCCCTGGAGGTGCCACGCTCACACCCTCCCCTCTCTGTGATAAGTTAGGACACCCCTGGAGGTGCCACGCTCACACCCTCCCCTCTCTGTGATAAGTTAGGACACCCCTGGAGGTGCCACGCTCATACCCTCCCCTCTCTGTGATAAGTTAGGACGCCCCTGGAGGTGCCACGCTCACACCCTCCCCTCTCTGTGATAAGTTAGGACCCCCTGGAGGTGCCACGCTCACACCCTCCCCTCTCTGTGATAAGTTAGGACGCCACGGGAGGTGCCACGCTCACACCCTCCCCTCTCTGTGATAAGTTAGGACGCCCCTGGAGGTGCCACGCTCACACCCTCCCCTCTCTGTGATAAGTTAGGACACCCCTGGAGGTGCCACGCTCACACCCTCCCCTCTCTGTGATAAGTTAGGACACCCCTGGAGGTGCCACGCTCACACCCTCCCCTCTCTGTGATAAGTTAGGACACCCCTGGAGGTGCCACGCTCACACCCTCCCCTCTCTGTGATAAGTTAGGACACCCTGGAGGTGCCACGCTCACACCCTCCCCTCTCTGTGATAAGTTAGGACACCCCGGGAGGTGCCACGCTCACACCCTCTCCTCTCTGTGATAAGTTAGGACACCCCTGGAGGTGCCACGCTCACACCCTCTCCTCTCTGTGATAAGTTAGGACGCCCCTGGAGGTGCCACGCTCACACCCTCCCCGTGATAAGTTAGGACACCCCTGGAGGTGCCACGCTCACACCTTCCCCTCTCTGTGATAAGTTAGGACACCCCTGGAGGTGCCACGCTCACACCCTCTCCTCTCTGTGATAAGTTAGGACCCCCTGGAGGTGCCACGCTCACACCCCTCCCCTCTCTGTGATAAGTTAGGACACCCCTGGAGGTGCCACGGTCTCACCCTCCCCTCTCTGTGATAAGTTAGGACGCCCCTGGAGGTGCCACGCTCACACCCTCCCCTCTCTGTGATAAGTTAGGACACCCCTGGAGGTGCCACGCTCACACCCTCTCATCTCTGTGATAAGTTAGGACAACCCCTGGAGGTGCCACGCTCACACCCTCCCCTCTCTGTGATAAGTTAGGACACCCCTGGAGGTGCCACGCTCACACACCTCCCCTCTCTGAGATAAGTTAGGACACCCCTGGAGGTGCCACGCTCACACCCTCTCCTCTCTGTGATAAGTTAGGACACCCCGGGAGGTGCCACGCTCACACCCTCCCCTCTCTGTGATAAGTTAGACGCCCCTGGAGGTGCCCACGCTCTCAGAACCTCCCCTCTGTGATAAGTTAGGACACCCCTGAGGTGCCACGCTCACACCCCTCCCCTCTCTGTGATAAGTTAGGACACCCCTGGAGGTGCCCACGCTCACACCCTCCCCCTCTCTGTGATAAGTTAGGACCCCTGGAGGTGCCACGCTCACACCTCTCCTCTCTGTGATAAGTTAGGACGCCCCTGGAGGTGCCACGCTCACACCCTCCCCGTGATAAGTTAGGACACCCCTGGAGGTGCCACGCTCACAACCCTCCCCTCTCTGTGATAAGTTAGGATGCCCCTGGAGGTGCCACGCTCACACCCTCCCCGTGATAAGTTAGGACACCCCTGGAGGTGCCACGCTCCACCCTCCCCGTGATAAGTTAGGACACCCCTGAAGGCCACGCTCACACCCTCCCCGTGATAAGTTAGGACACCCCTGGAGGTGCCACGCTCACACCCTCCCCGTGATAAGTTAGGACACACCCTGGAGGTGCCACGCTCACACCCTCCCCGTGATAAGTTAGGACACCCCTGGAGGTGCCACGCTCACACACCCTCCCCTCTCTGTGATAAGTTAGGACACCCCTGGAGGTGCCACGCTCACACCCTCTC
>NW_027454611.1:0-68955 GCF_040206685.1 Ascaphus truei | reverse complement strand
GAGAGAAGGGCGAGAGAGAGAGAGGAGAGAGAAGGGCGAGAGAGAGAGAGGAGGAGAGAAGGGCGAGAGAGAGAGAGGAGAGAGAAGGGCGAGAGAGAGAGAGGAGAGGAAGGCGAGAGAGAGAGGGAGAGAGAAGGGCGAGAGAGAGGCGAGAGAGAAGGGCGAGAGAGAGAGAGGGCGAGAGAGAGAGAGAGGAGAGAGAAGGGCGAGAGAGAGAGAGGAGAGAGAAGGGCGAGAGAGAGAGAGAGAGGAGAGAGAAGGGCGAGAGAGAGAGAGGAGAGAGAAGGGCGAGAGAGAGAGAGAGAGGAGAGAGAAGGGCGAGAGAGAGAGAGAGAGAGCGAGAGAGGAGAGAGAAGGGCGAGAGAGAGAGAGAGAGGAGAGAGAAGGGCGAGAGAGAGAGAGAGAGGAGAGAGAAGGGCGAGAGAGAGAGAGAGAGAGAGGAGAGAGAAGGGCGAGAGAGAAGAGAGAGAGAGAGGAGAGAGAAGGGCGAGAGAGAGAGAGGAGAGAGAAGGGCGAGAGAGAGAGAGGAGAGAGAAGGGCGAGAGAGAGAGAGGAGAGAGAAGGGCGAGAGAGAGAGAGGAGAGAGAAGGGCGGAGAGAGAGAGAGGAGAGAGAAGGGCGAGAGAGAGAGAGGAGAGAGAAGGGCGAGAGAGAGAGGAGAGAGAAGGGCGAGAGAGAGAGAGGAGAGAGAAGGGCGAGAAGAGAGAGAGAGGAGAGAGAAGGGCGAGAGAGAGAGAGGAGAGAGAAGGGCGAAGAGAGAGAGAGGAGAGAGAAGGGCGAGAGAGAGAGAGGAGAGAGAAGGGCGAGAGAGAGAGAGGAGAGAGAAGGGCGAGAGAGAGAGAGGAGAGAGAAGGGCGAGAGAGAGAGAGAGAGGAGAGAGAAGGGCGAGAGAGAGAGAGAGAGGAGAGAGAAGGGCGAGAGAGAGAGAGAGAGGAGAGAGAAGGGCGAGAGAGAGAGAGAGAGGAGAGAGAAGGGCGAGAGAGAGAGAGAGAGGAGAGAGAAGGGCGAGAGAGAGAGAGAGGAGAGAGAAGGGCGAGAGAGAGAGAGGAGAGAGAAGGGCGAGAGAGAGAGAGGAGAGAGAAGGGCGAGAGAGAGAGAGGAGAGAGAAGGGCGAGAGAGAGAGAGGAGAGAGAAGGGCGAGAGAGAGAGAGGAGAGAGAAGGGCGAGAGAGAGAGAGGAGAGAGAAGGGCGAGAGAGAGAGAGAGAGAGAAGGGCGAGAGAGAGAGAGGAGAGAGAAGGGCGAGAGAGAGAGAGGAGAGAGAAGGGCGAGAGAGAGAGAGAGAGAGGAGAGAGAGGAGAGAGAAGGGCGAGAGAGAGAGAGAGGAGAGAGAAGGGCGAGAGGAGAGAGAAGGGAGAGGGAGAGAGGAGAGAGAAGGGCGAGGAGAGAGAGGAGAGAGAAGGGCCGAGAGAGAGAGAGAGAGAGAGAAGGGCGAGAGAGAGAGAGAGGAGAGAGAAGGGCGAGAGCAGAGAGAGGAGAGAGAAGGGCGAGAGAGAGAGAGGAGAGAGAAGGGCGAGAGAGAGAGAGGAGAGAGAAGGGCGAGAGAGAGAGAGGAGAGAGAAGGCGAGAGAGATGAGAGAAGGGCGAGAGAGAGAGAGAGAGAGGGCGGAGAGAGGAAGAGAGAGAGGCGAGAGAGAGAGAAGGGCGAGAGAGAGAGAGAGGAGAGAGAAGGCGAGAGAGAGAGAGGAGAGAGAAGGGCGAGAGAGAGAGAGAGAGGAGAGAGAAGGGCGAGAGAGAGGAGAGAGAGGAGAGAGAGGGCGAGAGAGAGAGAGGAGAGAGAAGGGCGAGAGAGAGAGAGAGAGGAGAGAGAAGGGCGAGAGAGAGAGAGAGAGGAGAGAGAAGGGCAAGAGAGAGAGAGAGAGAGGAGAGAGAAGGGCGAGAGAGAGAGAGAGAGGAGAGAGAAGGGCGAGAGAGAGAGAGAGAGGAGAGAGAAGGGCGAGAGAGAGAGAGAGAGAGAGAGAGAGAGGAGAGAGAAGGGCGAGAGAGAGAGAGGAGAGAGAAGGGCGAGAGAGAGAGAGGAGAGAGAAGGGCGAGAGAGAGAGAGGAGAGAGAAGGGCGAGAGAGAGAGAGGAGAGAGAAGGGCGAGAGAGAGAGAGGAGAGAGAAGGGCGAGAGAGAGAGAGGAGAGAGAAGGGCGAGAGAGAGAGAGGAGAGAGAAGGGCGAGAGAGAGAGAGGAGAGAGAAGGGCGAGAGAGAGAGAGGAGAGAGAAGGGCGAGAGAGAGAGAGGAGAGAGAAGGGCGAGAGAGAGAGAGGAGAGAGAAGGGCGAGAGAGAGAGAGGAGAGAGAAGGGCGAGAGAGAGAGAGAGAGGAGAGAGAAGGGCGAGAGAGAGAGAGAGAGGAGAGAGAAGGGCGAGAGAGAGAGAGAGAGAGAGAGAGAGAGGAGAGAGAAGGGCGAGAGAGAGAGAGAGAGGAGAGAGAAGGGCGAGAGAGAGAGGAGAGAGAAGGGCGAGAGAGAGAGAGAGAGAGAGAGAGGAGAGAGAAGGGCGAGAGAGAGAGAGAGGAGAGAGAAGGGCGAGAGAGAGAGAGGAGAGAGAAGGGCGAGAGAGAGAGAGGAGAGAGAAGGGCGAGAGAGAGAGAGGAGAGAGAAGGGCGAGAGAGAGAGAGGAGAGAGAAGGGCGAGAGAGAGAGAGGAGAGAGAAGGGCGAGAGAGAGAGAGGAGAGAGAAGGGCGAGAGAGAGAGAGGAGAGAGAAGGGCGAGAGAGAGAGAGGAGAGAGAAGGGCGAGAGAGAGAGAGGAGAGAGAAGGGCGAGAGAGAGAGAGGAGAGAGAAGCGCGAGAGAGAGAGAGGAGAGAGAAGGGCGAGAGAGAGAGAGGAGAGAGAAGGGCGAGAGAGAGAGAGGAGAGAGAAGGGCGAGAGAGAGAGAGAGGAGAGAGAAGGGCGAGAGAGAGAGAGAGGAGAGAGAAGGGCGAGAGGAGAGAGAAGGGAGAGAGGAGAGAGAAGGGAGAGGGAGAGAGGAGAGAGAAGGGAGAGGTTGAGAATGGAAAGAGAGAGAAGGGAAAGGGAGAGAGGGAAGGGAGGTCAGGTGTTCAGGATATCCAAGCTTCAACACAGATGCTTTAATCAGTCCCTGCTTCAGCACAGGTGGCTCAATCAGGGTCTCTGTCTTCAAACAAGCCTCTGTTTGAGCCACTTGTGCTGAAGCTGGAAAATCCTGAAATTCAGACATGTTTCGTGGCTTAAGGACTTGAGTTGAGCAGCCATGTGTTCAAATTCTATTATACTTTTTATTTACATTTGCATCTAGAGTACTCTTTAGAAGCGGTTTGTCTCACTTCAGAGTGGCTAGGATAGGCCGCAAAAGCCATTGAGATTTACAGGGAAAAAAAGAGGCATAACAAACTAAGGCTGCCATCTCTTTATATCACAAGGTTACTCAGCAAACTTAACAGAAAAAACACAGAGAATACACAGAACTATGCAAAGAGCCACCCACAAACAGGGCTGGTTGATGATAAACCAATGAATACCATATTTCAAACCAAAGAAAAATTAACATGTACAGTATTTAAAGTACGTGAATGTGACCGCAATCACCGTTATGAATAGGTATATAGGATCAAACGACAGGTGCTCAAGGGGTATAGATATAATGTTTATCAGTGTTGATCAAAAAAGATTTGATCAGAAGAGTTCCCCTTATATACAGCACTCTATTGTCATTCGTATGGTAAAGGTAGACAACAATTGGTCTTGCAGTATATTACTGCAGATCTGTCAGGTTGGCCAGAATCACTGCGGATATCAGAAAATAATAAAATTTTATTAATTCTACATAGATAATTAAAAACACATATACATGATTAAAAATCCCTTTTTGTGGCTGATATGTAAATAGGATGAGGATTATTTGGATCTATTGCCATATATCATCATATCATGACTCTCAGAGTAATAACAGCAGGTCTGTAATTGATTTGTACAGCACCGACATTGTTTATTGCACTAAATCACGACGGCACGCCGAGATCTACCCCAGCTGCCGCCAGTAACAACCGCGCGCCGCCGCGTTTCCCCCACGCACCCCCCCTCCACTTCGCGCGCAATTTACCTCCCTTCCCGACACCGTACCCGGCTCCTGCTCTGCCCCTCTGCTTCCCCGCACCCCCGCTTACCTTCATTTGATCTCCAGGGGTGTCGGGGAAGCCTGGGGAAGCCGGGGAAGACGGGGAAGCCGGGCGCGCATGTTACTGTGACGTCACAGTGCGCCGCCACGCGCCGCGGCTACCCGCTTCCCAGCCGCATGGAGCCGGCGGCTTTTGCTTCAATAAGCAATGTCGCTACTGTATGTGGCTAGCTAGCAAACAAATTGGTCTTGCAGTATATTACTGCAGATCTGTCAGGTTGGCCAGAATCACTGCGGATATCAGAAAATAAATTTTTTTATTAATTCTACATAGATAATTAAAAACACATATACATGATTAAAAATCCCTTTTTGTGGCTGATATGTAAATAGGATGAGGATTATTTGGATCTATTGCCATATATCATCATATCATGACTCTCAGAGTAATAACAGCAGGTCTGTAATTGATTTGTATGTGGCTAGCTAGCAAACAAATTGGTCTTGCAGTATATTACTGCAGATCTGTCAGGTTGGCCAGAATCACTGCGGATATCAGAAAATAATAAAATTTTATTAATTCTACATAGATAATTAAAAACACATATACATGATTAAAAATCCCTTTTTGTGGCTGATATGTAAATAGGATGAGGATTATTTGGATCTATTGCCATATATCATCATATCATGACTCTCAGAGTAATAACAGCAGGTCTGTAATTGATTTGTATGTGGCTAGCTAGCAAACAAATTGGTCTTGCAGTATATTACTGCAGATCTGTCAGGTTGGCCAGAATCACTGCGGATATCAGAAAATAATAACATTTTATTAATTCTACATAGATAATTAAAAACACATATACATGATTAAAAATCCCTTTTTGTGGCTGATATGTAAATAGGATGAGGATTATTTGGATCTATTGCCATATATCATCATATCATGACTCTCAGAGTAATAACAGCAGGTCTGTAATTGATTTGTATGTGGCTAGCTAGCAAACAAATTGGTCTTGCAGTATATTACTGCAGATCTGTCAGGTTGGCCAGAATCACTGCGGATATCAGAAAATAATAAAATTTTATTAATTCTACATAGATAATTAAAAACACATATACATTATTAAAAATCCCTTTTTGTGGCTGATATGTAAATAGGATGAGGATTATTTGAATCTATTGCCATATATCATCATATCATGACTCTCAGAGTAATAACAGCAGGTCTGTAATTGATTTGCATGTGGCTAGCTAGCAAACAAATTGGTCTTGCAGTATATTACTGCAGATCTGTCAGGTTGGCCAGAATCACTGCGGATATCAGAAAATAATAAAATTTTATTAATTCTACATAGATAATTAAAAACACATATACATGATTAAAAATCCCTTTTTGTGGCTGATATGTAAATAGGATGAGGATTATTTGGATCTATTGCCATATATCATCATATCATGACTCTCAGAGTAATAACAGCAGGTCTGTAATTGATTTGTATGTGGCTAGCTAGCAAACAAATTGGTCTTGCAGTATATTACTGCAGATCTGTCAGGTTGGCCAGAATCACTGCGGATATCAGAAAATAATAAAATTTTATTAATTCTACATAGATAATTAAAAACACATATACATGATTAAAAATCCCTTTTTGTGGCTGATATGTAAATAGGATGAGGATTATTTGGATCTATTGCCATATATCATCATATCATGACTCTCAGAGTAATAACAGCAGGTCTGTAATTGATTTGTATGTGGCTAGCTAGCAAACAAATTGGTCTTGCAGTATATTACTGCAGATCTGTCAGGTTGGCCAGAATCACTGCGGATATCAGAAAATAATAAAATTTTATTAATTCTACATAGATAATTAAAAACACATATACATGATTAAAAATCCCTTTTTGTGGTTGATATGTAAATAGGATGAGGATTATTTGGATCTATTGCCATATATCATCATATCATGACTCTCAGAGTAATAACAGCAGGTCTGTAATTGATTTGTATGTGGCTAGCTAGCAAACAAATTGGTCTTGCAGTATATTACTGCAGATCTGTCAGGTTGGCCAGAATCACTGCGGATATCAGAAAATAATAAAATTTTATTAATTCTACATAGATAATTAAAAACACATATACATGATTAAAAATCCCTTTTTGTGGCTGATATGTAAATAGGATGAGGATTATTTGGATCTATTGCCATATATCATCATATCATGACTCTCAGAGTAATAACAGCAGGTCTGTAATTGATTTGTATGTGGCTAGCTAGCAAACAAATTGGTCTTGCAGTTTATTACTGCAGATCTGTCAGGTTGGCCAGAATCACTGCGGATATCAGAAAATAATAAAATTTTATTAATTCTACATAGATAATTAAAAACACATATACATTATTAAAAATCCCTTTTTGTGGCTGATATGTAAATAGGATGAGGATTATTTGGATCTATTGCCATATATCATCATATCATGACTCTCAGAGTAATAACAGCAGGTCTGTAATTGATTTGCATGTGGCTAGCTAGCGAACAAATTGGTCTTGCAGTATATTACTGCAGATCTGTCAGGTTGGCCAGAATCACTGCGGATATCAGAAAATAATAAAATTTTATTAATTCTACATAGATAATTAAAAACACATATACATGATTAAAAATCCCTTTTTGTGGCTGATATGTAAATAGGATGAGGATTATTTGGATCTATTGCCATATATCATCATATCATGACTCTCAGAGTAATAACAGCAGGTCTGTAATTGATTTGTACAGCACCGACATTGTTTATTGCACTAAATCACGACGGCACGCCGAGATCTACCCCAGCTGCCGCCAGTAACAACCGCGCGCCGCCGCGTTTCCCCCACGCACCCCCCCTCCACTTCGCGCGCAATTTACCTCCCTTCCCGACACCGTACCCGGCTCCTGCTCTGCCCCTCTGCTTCCCCGCACCCCCGCTTACCTTCATTTGATCTCCAGGGGTGTCGGGGAAGCCTGGGGAAGCCGGGGAAGACGGGGAAGCCGGGCGCGCATGTTACTGTGACGTCACAGTGCGCCGCCACGCGCCGCGGCTACCCGCTTCCCAGCCGCATGGAGCCGGCGGCTTTTGCTTCAATAAGCAATGTCGCTACTGTATGTGGCTAGCTAGCAAACAAATTGGTCTTGCAGTATATTACTGCAGATCTGTCAGGTTGGCCAGAATCACTGCGGATATCAGAAAATAATAAAATTTTATTAATTCTACATAGATAATTAAAAACACATATACATGATTAAAAATCCCTTTTTGTGGCTGATATGTAAATAGGATGAGGATTATTTGGATCTATTGCCATATATCATCATATCATGACTCTCAGAGTAATAACAGCAGGTCTGTAATTGATTTGTATGTGGCTAGCTAGCAAACAAATTGGTCTTGCAGTATATTACTGCAGATCTGTCAGGTTGGCCAGAATCACTGCGGATATCAGAAAATAATAAAATTTTATTAATTCTACATAGATAATTAAAAACACATATACATGATTAAAAATCCCTTTTTGTGGTTGATATGTAAATAGGATGAGGATTATTTGGATCTATTGCCATATATCATCATATCATGACTCTCAGAGTAATAACAGCAGGTCTGTAATTGATTTGTATGTGGCTAGCTAGCAAACAAATTGGTCTTGCAGTATATTACTGCAGATCTGTCAGGTTGGCCAGAATCACTGCGGATATCAGAAAATAATAAAATGTTATTAATTCTACATAGATAATTAAAAACACATATACATGATTAAAAATCCCTTTTTGTGGCTGATATGTAAATAGGATGAGGATTATTTGGATCTATTGCCATATATCATCATATCATGACTCTCAGAGTAATAACAGCAGGTCTGTAATTGATTTGTATGTGGCTAGCTAGCAAACAAATTGGTCTTGCAGTATATTACTGCAGATCTGTCAGGTTGGCCAGAATCACTGCGGATATCAGAAAATAATAAAATTTTATTAATTCTACATAGATAATTAAAAACACATATACATTATTAAAAATCCCTTTTTGTGGCTGATATGTAAATAGGATGAGGATTATTTGAATCTATTGCCATATATCATCATATCATGACTCTCAGAGTAATAACAGCAGGTCTGTAATTGATTTGCATGTGGCTAGCTAGCAAACAAATTGGTCTTGCAGTATATTACTGCAGATCTGTCAGGTTGGCCAGAATCACTGCGGATTTCAGAAAATAATAACATTTTATTAATTCTACATAGATAATTAAAAACACATATACATTATTAAAAATCCCTTTTTGTGGCTGATATGTAAATAGGATGAGGATTATTTGGATCTCTTGCCATATATCATCATATCATGACTCTCAGAGTAATAACAGCAGGTCTGTAATTGATTTGTATGTGGCTAGCTAGCAAACAAATGTTGGCAAAAATCACAGTTTGAGATCATATCATAACTCACAGAGTAATAACAGCAGGTCTGTAAATGTTTTGTATGTTATTAACTCGCAGATAGATACTTGCAAAATTCACCATTCAAACCACAATCACTGTCTAACATATATACTGGTATTGCTGCTCTGAATAGATAATTTACAGGGCAACTCTTCTGATCAAATCTTTTTTGATCAACTGATAAACATTTACAGTATTTACAATCTTTATCAGAACTCTTATAGAGACAATAAAAAGTGGATATATATATACACACACACACACACACACACACACACACACACACACACACACACACACACACACACACACACACATTACAGTATGTGGGTGTGTATGTGTGTATATTATCTCTAGGGGTAGTTGCTCTGGGCTATTTCATACACAAGAGCCCCACAAACAGGGGTGGTTGAGCCTTTCAGGTACAGACACATCTCAAATAAACACTGATACCTTATGAATATTTCTCTATTAAACAGAAAGTAATCAGCAGCTTTGTGCTTTTTCAGTAACAGACCCTCTTTAATCACAGAAGATTCCCAGAGATAAAAAAATAAAGCAACTTACTGTATTTGAGACACACACCACTCGGTTAAACACTTTGAATTAAAGCCCAGGCCCATCTGACATCACATGATCAGTGACCAATTAGAGAATTTGTAGCAGACAAAAAAACTACAGTGCCCATGAAGCTTTGCTGCAAACTCATCCTGGAGTTCAAGAGTTTACAATGATTGATGTCTTACAACTGGGAGTGAGACAAATTGTAACAAAAACTAAATGTATCTATTCTGCTTATTGTAATGTCAGTGTGTGTGTCTGAGGTCCAGGGATATGTCATTTAATTGTGTGTGTGTGTGTGTGTGTGTGTGTGTATGTGTGTGTGTCATCTTAAATCAATCTATTCTTAACAAATAAAAATATTTTACATGTACTAATTCTCTAATTTCTTTTAATTCACTATGAATTGACTGAATTATTTTAGTATTTTTCTCTCCGCTCTTAATTATTGCTTAATTATATATTTTTTCATGTTTGTGGTTCTGAATCCACACATTAGGAAGTATAGACAGTTGCTTTCTTTCTTTCTTGCTTTCTTGCTCTCTTGCACTCTTGCACTCTTGCACTCTTGCACTCTTGCACTCTTGCGGAGAGGGAGTGGCTCAGTGAGTAAAAGACACTGAGTGGCACTGAGAGTTTGAAGCCTGGGGCCTGGTTCAATTCCTGGTGTCAGATCCTTGTGACCTTGGGCAAGTCACTTTATCTCCCTGTGCCTCAGGCACCAAAAACATAGATTGTAAGCTCCATGGGGCAGGGACCTATATTATATTATTATAAATTATATTATTATATTATTGAGCATTTCCCATTTTAAATGCAAAATTACTAACTAATATGTTTTTCTCCTTGTGCTATGAAATGCCTTATTTGAATCCAAAACTCATTGTATGAGGATAGACGCCATTGATTTTTCTTTCATTATTGCACATATGAATGTACAGCTGCAGCAGCAGCGGCCTTTATTCGAACACTTCACGCTGTGTATACTTCAGAATACCCATGTAGTGGCACGTGATCTCTTCCAACCTTCCCGCCTTATCACCCACTATCACTGCTTACTGAATAGCAGTAGGCATTAAGTGCTTGATAAGTGGCTTATGAACGCTTACTGCATAGGCGTGTGTGTGTGTCTGTGTCTATCTGAGGTACTGAGATACAGTAGGTCATTTAATTGTGTGTGTGTGCATGTACAAACTAAAAAAAAGTAACAGTGTTATTATAGCAATTACCAGTGTTACAAATATAGAAGTGCAAATAGCTAAAATGTAAGGAATCTACCGTTTTTTTAAAAAAAGGGGGGGACTATTCCATTGTGCATTTCACTTAATGTGACTTATTACCTTGCAATTAGATTTCTAGATATCTCTTGTATTTTCTAGGGTTACTCTTTGGGAGTATGTGTGAGAGCAAGAGACGGGTTGAGTGAAAGAAATAGAGTGGGAGTCAGGGTGAAAAAATGGAGAGAAGGGAAAGTGAGAGAGAAGGGAATGTGAGATAGAAGGGAAAATGAGAGAGAAGGGAGAGGGAGAGAGAAGGGAGAGAGAGCAGAGGTAAAGAGTGGTGTTTAAAGCGGGGGCAGTTTTAGTCGGGGAAGTAAGGCAAGGGTCATATCGAGAGAGATAAAGGGGGAGTGAGTGATAAAGGGAGAGAGAAAGGGGGAGAGAATGAGCTCTTAAAACAGGACTGCTTTAATGTTTTTAAAGCCTAAGAAATCAGATCAACATACACTGAAAATGAAGGATTTTTTAAAACCGATCGAATTGGCAGAACCAGACTGAAACAGCTTCGTACAAAGCCTTTTTAGATACAGATTGGACATGCGAGAAGGGCTTGCAGCATAGCAAACCATGCCAATTCGCATCTAGAGTGCTCTTTCGAAGTGATTTGTCTCACTTCAGAGTTTCTAGACTAGGCCGCAAAATCCTTTACGGTGTACAGGAAAAAAGAGACATAAAATACCAAGTCTATTTCAAAACAATGAATGCAACTTAAAGACTCAACATATCTGGCTGATGAATGCAAGGGTTAAACCTGGGAATACTATATTTTCAGTGTGACATGACCCTATTAAGATGCATTTCTCAAGGTTTACAAGTTACTGTATGGTTATTTTGCTGTTTAAAGTTTTTCTACCTTTTTTTGTTTCATTTCTTGAAATTACCTATGTACTGGTAGGAAGATAAATGTTTGAACAGGGGTTCTCAACTCCAGTACTCAAGCCTGTCCAACAGGTCAGGTTTTCAGGATATCCCACCTTAAGCACATGTGGTTCCATCAGGGGCTCAGTTTTCAACCAAGCCTCTGATTGAGCCAAGATATATGACACATATTACTAATGCAGGAATAAGTCATCAGAAATAGGCCCCTTGTTCAAAACAATATAACCATTTTCTCCTGGGATGTTGGAAGCATTAATATGCCTGATGACGCCATATGCTGGGCACAATGACCGAGATAGCAGCTGAGAGAAAGAGCAGAGAATGTAATAGTGTTTAAAATTGTTTCCCAATAGCTCAGATATAGCGATCAGTGAAAGAACAGTGTCCCATCAGCAGTGGCTGGACTGGATGTCTTGCTCACAAGTGCTATGTAATGTGGAAAAATGTTGCACACCAAAAATCAAAATAAATCTGAGATACTAATACCAGTGGGAGTCCGAGTGAAAAAATGGAGAGAAGGGAGAGTGAGAGAGAAGGGAGCGAGAAGGGAGTGGGAGAGGGAGAAGAGGTAGAGAGAGGTGATTAAAGATTGATTAGTTTGAGTCAGGGGAAGTGAGGCAAGGGTCATATAGAAGGAGATAAAGGGGGAGTGAGTGATAAAGGGAGAGAGAAAAGTTGAGAGATAAAGGGGGAGAGAATGAGCACTAAAAACAGGACTGCTATAACGTCTTGAAAGCCTAAGAAATCAGATCAACATACATAGACCTGAAAATGGAGGATTTTTTAAACCGATCGAATTGGCAGAACCAGACTGAAACAGCTTCTTATCAGCCGTCTACCACTGAGATGTATATTCTTTCAGTGGTAGAGAATGTATCATACCCTCCATTAGCAGTGTCTGATTACAATGGCTGCAGTGAAAGAAGTTAGGGTTAGGGTATCCTGAAAACCTGGCCTGTTTGCGGCTCTCGAGGACTGGAACTGTGCAGGCCTGGCTTACAGCATAGCAAAGTAGGCCAATTCACATAAAGAGAGCTATTTAGAAGTGGTTTGCCTCACTTCAGAGTTACTAGAATAGGCCACAAAATCCTTTGCGGTGTACAGGAAAAAAGAGGCATAACATACCAAGGCTGCCATCTTTTAATATTACAAGGTTACTAGATGCTCTGCAGAATTTTATAAATGCAGTAATTAATTGAAGCCAACTAAAGTGTCACTAATTTTAAATATCTTGGCATTTGGTTTCACTCCCATTTAAAATTTGAGTTGCATATTGATAATCTGACATCCAAAATCATTGCCAAACTGGGTGTACTTTATAGGAACAAATCCTCCCTAGGCCAAGGTGCATGATGGGTTAACTTTTGTATCTTACAGACATGCTTAAATGTAGTTAGTACTGCATTGCTGTGAACAGGACACATAGTGGAAAGTTACCTTAATTAAGAGAAACTCTCCAGAGTTGTATGGGAGTCTCCTGGGCCCTCCCCTAGGTCATGCTTATAGTGCCAGCAACGCGACTGGCGAAGTGACGGGTGACGTCACCTGCGAAAGTTATAATTTAACTTTCGGGGATGTCGCTGGCGACATGGGCATTGATTGGTTCAGAGGCTGTCACATGTGGCGACAGCCTCTGAAAAATCTGATTTCCCCAGCTCCAAATTTTGAGTCGCCAGCGTTACTCCCGTCGCGTCGCACTTACTATAAGCGCTGCCTAACTGGGATGTATACTGAATGCCTGGATGTGTTCTCTGACACATTTGTACAGCAGAGAAATGTGCCAGACTCTCAACTGTGGCAAAGCTGATAGTATACTCAGGACTGCGTGCAGTAAAAATTGATCACATAATAGCAACTATTGGGAGTCCCCTGGTTGTTGATGACATCATGAGCGCTATCCTGAGTGTCATAGAATGCTGAAATATATCCAAAGCTATGTATCCAATAAATTGAGCAGAAAGAGATAGGGGAAACTGTCCAAGCATTGCTGGAGTCAGAGGTAATATGGACCGCAGCCAGTTTGTTCAACTATCTGGGCTGTGGAAATACCAGATGGGTAGTGTAGGGTGGCTGTGCACTGTAGAACCCTAAACACAGTAGTGCCACTGTTGGTCGCTGTCATCGCTGACGTAGTTACTTTGGTGGAACATATGCTGTGAAGTATGTATATACAATTATACCAAGGTACAAAAATAGGAGAATGAGAAAAGGAACATAGAGTAGTACGTCTTTGGCTAAGAGAAGAAGAAACCACTTGATTGTCTCTCTCTCTCTCTCTCTCTTTTTATATATATATAAAAATATAAAAAAGTGTAAAATGGGGGGGTTTGCGAGGTGTGAAATAGGCCTTGCAACACTACCATTTGAGTAAAAGTTGTGCCCTAAAAAAAATGTCATGGTAGGTGTGCTATGGGGTAGGGAGGGGGGCCTGATCCTTGCATTTGTCCTGGGCCCCAAGATTTCTGCTGGCGGCCCTACTGACAAGGGATTCCTCAAATTGGGCCCAGCAGAAGCTACTTCCCAAGCAAGCAATTGCCTTTTTATATTATTTGTTCTGCTTTTTACTATTATCAGTATATATATGTAACATCGCCAAAAGAAGGGTCGTGCGGTCACTGCTGTATTTCATCTCCTGTCTGCACCGCTGATAAGAGGCATAGAGGAATTTGTGAGGGCGGACCCTCGCTCTCGCAGAGGGGAGGGGTTTGATGTCTGTCTGTCTGTGTGTGTGTGTGTGTGAGAGAGGGAGAGAGAGAGTGTGTGTGTAAGAGGGAGAGTGTGTGTGTGTGTGTGTGTGTGTGTGTGTGTGTGTGTGTGTGTGTGTGTGTGTGTGTGTGTGTGTGTGTGTGTGTGTGTGTGTGTGTGTGTGTGTGTCACCCACCCTGTTTCCCTCTGTCTCACTTTCTGTCGCCCTCTGTCTCACTTTCTGTCACCCTCTGTCTCACTTTCTGTCACCCTCTGTTTCCCCCTGTCACCCTCTGTCTCACCCTGTCACCCTCTGTCTCACCCTGTCACCCTGTGTCACACCATGTCACCCATTTTCTCCCTGTCAACCTCTGTATCTCTCGGTATCACCCTGTCATTCTCTGTCTCACCCTGTCACCCTCTGCCTCACCCTGTCACCCTCTGCCTCACCCTATCTCACACACTCTCTGTGTCTCACACACTCTCTGTGTCTCACACACTCTCTGTGTCACACACACACGCACACTCTCTCTGTGTCACACACACACTCTTAACAAGGACTAATTGTAGTATAATGTAATACAATAAATAAACATGTCAAAAACGAATGTTGTTCTTACTAGGAATTTATTCAATTTTTTTTAAAGCGGGCCTGGGGCGGGGCTAGGTGATGAGTAGATTTTTTTGTTCAGCGAGTAGATTTTTGGGTGATTTGTCAACCACAATATATATATATATATATGTAAGGGGGCCACTCCCGGCTTCCCTGATGTTCCTTTGCCCCTTGCCTTACCCCTGTGGCAGTGGGGGAAGGGGATGGCGACTTTTCCCAGTTGGCGCTGCTATCTGTGCCGGCGCCGTCGGGGGCCCTGATGCTCGAGCATGCGCAGATAGCCACAGCGGCCATGTTGTGTTTGGTGCGAGGTTCGCGCAATACGCAGAGGTTGGCAAGGGTAGTGGTGGCCATTACAAGTGTACAGGAGATCTGGTAGGTTGCGCAGGTGCAGTTATGTGTAGCGGTGGCCACTACAGCTTTGCACAGGTGCAGTAGAGACCGCGCACACAGTCCCCATAGGAAAGAGGTTCTGAGTGGACTACATCCCCCAGCAGCCTCTGGTGAATGCCCTATGTTCCCTGTCACCTGCAACCAACCAGCCACTGAGACTTGCAGATTCTCTGCAGCAGGGAATTTGATACATTGTTTTGTGCAGTCAGGAAGCAGACTGGGAAGCACGTGAGTGAGTGAGACTTAGGGGACAAAGGGGGAAAGAAGGTGGGCAGAGAGCTGCGAGATTCTGCCCTAGGCCAGAAATCCCCAGGCTAGAGTTGAGGCCCTGACTTCCCACTAGTGAGGGTGGGTGGTCACAGGGACAGGCCCTAGTACAGGAACCTGTCACTTTAGAGAGAGAGAGAAGTGAAGGAAGCAGAGACTGTCGCAGCACCATTACAGAGGTTTAGGATCAGACCTCTTCAAGCACAGCAGCAACCAACCGGGTTGGATCGCCCTGGAAGGTAACCCTGACGTATCTTCACCGTCGGATCCTTTGCGAAGTCTGTTTGCAGGTCCTAGCGCTGGAGCGCTCGGCAGGTAACATCCATAAGTGCACCAACTATAAATCAGTACATAGTGGCTGTGCAGTCACACACACACATACCTTATTTTGGGGGTGGGGTTGTGGTGTGGGGAGTTGGACATGGTGTGGGTACACAGTGAGGGGTTGCATCCTGCGAGACACGTGAGTTACTGTGTCTCCTAGAAGAGAGACACTTAATGTATGACATGCATAGTTATGTTACTGTTAGAAAAGTCACTGTTCTTTTATATGCTGTGTGCGTGATATTATATTATTGTCCTGTGAGGAACAACTCCCGCTCTGCTTGGAGCCATCACAGGTGGAGGCGCTGCACCATATAGTATTGTTCAGGAGGATACACCCCAGGCTCTCATTGGCGGAGGCTCAGGCCTCCTGTGAGCCTCACAGGTAAAGCACCACACTGGTAATACATATAGCTCCCCTCACATGCACCCTATCTGCGATTGGGTGGGGGAATATGGGTTACATATATATATTATATATATATAGTACCGACACACTTTATTCGAGTGTGGCCGCCCCTCGGCGTGCCGCGCGTCATAGACGCGCGGTCACGCGTCTTCGGGAGCGTGCGCCCCCTGCACGCGCGTCCAGGGGCTCCCCGAGGGAGCCCTGGTGTCCCGCGATCGCGGGACAGCGGCAGGGGGTTCCGGGGGACCCGGCGGACCCGGCAGCGGTAGGGAGAGCGCCCCGATCGGAGGGCGCTCTTCCGCTGCTTCGGCGCGCGCCCGTCACTCTCGGGCGCGCGCCAGGCTACTGCTGCGGCCAAGAACGGGCAAATGCTCGAATAAACTTGGCCGCAGCAGTATATATATATATATATATATATATATATATATATATATATACTTATTATTAGGCTATAACTGCAGCACTGATTATTGTGCTACCTAGTTCTTGTTGGTTCTTAATAGATTGCTATGAGGGATATTGTTATATGCACTTATGATATAATACACCTCATTTAGCAATCAGGACGCCACACTCCATATATTTTAGCACCCTCCCCATCAGTTACATATGTTGCTGGTACCATGGTTTTTTACCTCACTACTTCTTATTGGGACTCACACTGGTACTGTCATTTAGCGCATGAATATTTATTTTGTTCTAACAAAATTAACACAGTATAGGAAAATATGCATTTGTCAGAGGGAAAGGCCAATAATCTGGAGTCAGGTCACCCTAATGTATATTAAAAATAAACACAGGCCTGTCTGATACTCCCTGATATTATAAAGTAAAGCGGCCACTCTATAATAAATATTTACACAGGCCTTTTTAAGTCTGTCCCTAATAATCTGTAATCAGGAGGTCATTATAAGTGTTAAAACAGTAGTGGTACTGTGATATTAAAGTGACAATCCCATACAAGTTTAATTCAGCCCAAATCCACACAATAATGTTAATAAATGCATTATAAATATCACATGACCATATGTATACTGACTTAGTTCATGGCTGTGTTATTACATCATTACATGTGTAATTAAATCCGTGACATTCTCAGGCTCCCCCCTTCTGTGACAATCATACAGCCGGGCCGTTACATTGCAACACACTAATCCCGCCCCTAGTGACATCACCTGATCAGTAACCAGTCAGAGAAGCTAGCAGGCAAAGAACTACATTTCCCACAATGCACCTCGTGGAGTGTGGCTAGCAGCTACACCTTCTCTCACTAGTTTGTCTCCTGCGAGCTTCCGTACACAGCGTCTTGTTAGAGTGGGGCGTGGACATGTGTAAACTTCAATGGTGGGAAAATGAGACAGTTTTAGCTGCTAGCTGAGCAGTGGTACAGCGCTCTGTAGAAGGCGCTCTCAGTCGGGTGAGTGATTTTTCAATGTGTGTGTTTATTTCATTTCTCATTTTACTTTCACTTTAAGTACTGCATGCTTATTTTTTTCTTTGGGCATTTAGAGATTTAAGTGCTCTGTGAGCTGATTCCTCCATTGAAGGAGGAGCTATGAGGCCAACCTATCACAGCTACTGTACCATCTTCAGTTGCTTTCAGTATACTGATTAATCCACGGCACAGAATATGCAACTTCAAATACATCTATCAACTGTCTATATGTTAAGCCCCCGGACAAGCAAGTGGTGAAACATGCATGTCAGGACTTGTCTGTCTCATCTAGGATGTGGTGGTGATCTCAGCTGTTTCTCCTTCTCTCCGCTGAATCTTGCAGTCTGTGCTCCAAGCAACCCTGGGAGCATGTGCTGAGACTCACTCTCCCTGAACCTACGAGCAGTTAAGCTGTGGATATATGCTATCACTCTGCTGGACACTTTGCTGTACACTCAGGACTGGTCTAAGTACTTTTGCTACCTATTTTGGCTTGTTAGTTATATCTGCCAATTTTTTGCTCATCTGTGTGTTTCATATCTATAGGCTTGGATCATATTACTAACTTATATAATTAACTTATTCATTTCCTTGCTTGTTAGTTATACACTAGTTTCATACAAGCACTTCACACAGGGGGCTTCAACTTAGGTAGTACTTGACCGGCCGGTCTGAGTGTTCTCATTTCCATATATTTCTTGCCTCTACACTTTATTTACACACTTTGTACTTATTACTGCAGTGTAGCATTTTTCCCCACACCTTAAGGTTCAGTTTATAACAGCTTTGTAGGTCACCACTGCTCCTCATTTTAACCATTTATGTGTATGTGATTAATAAACCTTTATTGATACAATTTGTGTATGTTAGAGTGCTATTCAGGGGATTCTTTTTTTCTGTGTTAGTTTTCATATATATGTGTGTGTGTGTGTGTGTGTGTGTGTGTGTGTGTGTGTGTGTGTATATATGTATATATTTATGTATATATATTTGAGTGTGTGTGACCTTGGGCAAGTCACTTCATATCCTCTGTGCCTCAGGCACCAATGTCATAGATTGTAAGCTCTATGGGGCAGGGACTTGTGTCTGCAAAATGTCTCTGTATAGCGCTACGTAAAACTAGCAGCGCTTTAAAAGAACATGCTGTTATTATTATTATATATAAATGTGTATGTATTTATTTATATAGCACTATTAATGTATATAGCGTTTCACAGTAGTAATACATGTGAAAATCCTATAAATAACAAATACAAATATCAGGTCATGGGAATAAGTGATTTGGACATAAAAGTAACATTTCGGAAGTGTGGACAACTAATACATCTTGTAGATTGCCTTTACAGTGTGATGTCATTGATTCAGTAGATTGTGTGCAGACCAGGACTGCAGTACAGTGTCACTCACATGGATGACTTGCGTGGTAGAAGCTCAAGAACAAGGATGTCAAACTCCAGTCCTCGAGGGCAGCAAACAGGCCAGGTTTTCAGGATATCCCTACTGAAAACCTGGCCTGTTTGGGACCCTCGAGGACTGGAGTTTGACATGCATGCTCTAGACGGAGCACAGCTGTGGGTGGGAGGTGGATTTGCTTTGCATCAAATGGTTTGGAGCAAGGTTTATTGTATGTATTATCATAATAACAATGCAATGCTTAACTTTTATTTCAGGAGGGATGACTGCAGAACAGAAGTGAATATTGAAGCCATGTGTTCCTTTTCTTGCAAAAGAGAAAATTTGAAGGACAGTTGAACAGAATGAAAATTACTACACAGAGACAGATAAGCAATGTGTATATTTCTCATTTACCATTTAGTATTTGTCGTTTTATTGACTCCACACAATCCAGCTGCTACGGGTTTCACATTGAACATTTTCATCTCTACTCTACCCCTTCCTGTGATCTGAACCATGCAAGTTTTCATTGATTCAATACATCATGAGTAGAGTGTGGCTACAGTATGAAGTAAAGACCCAAGGACCACATCTACTACCATTCATAACAAGAACATGTGCAGTAGCGCACAGCTGCAGTTCTATGTGATTGTTATGAAAGGTTGAGGTGGTTCAATTCTATGAATCTGGAGTGGGATGGATCCTGTTTGCATCACATGGTTTCATCTAGGCCAGTAGATTATATAACTCTCAGTACAGGTTACACATGGCATCAGTATTAGTGATGTAAAGAGGAGGAAAGCTTCAATGTGGAGTACAAAGCCAAGTAATGTTGAAGTTACTCCTTTTACCATTTACTTGGTCAGTCTGTACTGTCTACTCCCCACACAGCTGCTAAGGGTCTTCCATTTTAAATACTTTCACCTCCTATTCTGCACTGCTTTGCTGCCCATTATTTAGAAATGCGTTCCAGTCATGTTTACCACTCTGAATCTCTCTGCAGTCATTGATTCAGCACATCATGGGTAGAGCATGGCTACAGATACAGCAAGCTATTATTATTTTACCGGCTGATCACCCATAATATTGCATTAAAACATAGAATATCACTTAATTTCCAAAAGATTCAGTGATGCTGATAATGCAGAATCTCACAACATTTCCCATCATAATGCCATAATGCACCAGAGGAAGAAATAATCCTTGCTATATCTGTACATTGTGTGACGTATTACCTCCATGACCATTGATAGCAAGTACATCTTCTGTATAGAGCGGCTGTGTTATGATGCAGTTATTGATCATCATTGACATAATCACAAGAATCTTATGCAAAGGGAAATTGTCCGCAGCGAAGTGAAATGTGTGCCTGTTTTAAGTCCTCCAGCTTAACGCCCCTACACCTCCCACTACACAGACATACTTACTTATGCATACACTGACATCTGGCATACCTACACACACCCCAGGGCCACTTCCTTCCCCTGATGTCAGGGAGAGGATGGGCATGCAGAGTGCAGTAAGTCTCCACGTTACTCTGGCCAACAGTCTTGGCCTACCCCCAGCATCTGTCACCCACAACATCTGTTCCCTCCTTGTAAAGTGCTGAACTATCTCACCTGGGTCAGTGCTATAGCTGATCACAGTGCCCGATCATGATGTCACTGTGACAGGCAGCAGTGCAGATTGACCGGTCAATCAATGCAGTGCCGCACCATATGCACTAAATGAGATTTCCGTGCCCCCTGTCAGGTTACTCCCTGGGCAGTGACCCTGCTCACCCCCTCCCCTAGTTCCACCTCTGACCACAATTATCTCTCTTGGAGAGTGTAGCAAATTGGTGTTGGTGGAATCTCACCTCTGCCATGCATGGTCACAATCTGGGCACAGGACCCAAATAGTGGGCAATGTGGCACTTCTTACAGTAGAGAATAAGTAACTATATTCTTTACTTGTGTATTAAGGACCTTATTTGCATTAAAATTCAGTCCCCATGGGACCAAGACTTTCTGGCTTACTGAACAAAGTGGAATTGTTTCGTAGAGGGTGGAGAATTGTATTTTATCTGAAATTACCCCCTCTGCACAAAATACAAACAATTATACACATACATGTACCTTGTGGAAGTTGTTGCCCTCTATCTTCCTGTGGTCTCTCCCTGTTTCTCACCGTGCCTCCTCCCATTTCCTTGCACCTCTGCGTCTCCGCATATATCCCTATACTCAGAGCCGGCTCCGGTCAGTGACATGGGATGCCCAAATATGAGCATATCCATACATGGGCATCCATGCCACTGACCGGAGCCCACTCTGTTGCGGATATGGAGAGAGACTGGGAGATTTACATCCCCTTATAATTCATATGGTGCATAGTACCGGCACGTATTGTTTTACCGTTACTGTGTACCTTCCTACTTTCACACTGGTACAGTATGTGCTGCAGTGGGACTGAGAGGGATATATTGGTAACACATAGTTATTGTTGGGGGAATTCAATCCATTTTGAAAATAGTAATGCAATGTTTTATACTTTTTTTTTTTTGCAGTAATGAAGAATGAAAAAGTTCTGTTAAAATTGAATTGGAGGTGAACTGGAATCATCATCAACTCTGCACCAGTGTGAATTGATGTTCTTTAATGTTCTGATAAGGTACATGCAACATCTCTTCCTCAACCCCTACACCACTCTCTGCCTCTTGCCTCTCTCTCTCCACCTCCCTGCTAAGCGTATTAACCCATCTAATGTAATCCACATTCCATGTCTCACTTTACTCTTCACTTCTCACGTGCCCTCTGGAATGTCTGCTCTCTGACTAACAAGGTCTATTTGTACATGACCTCTTCTGCTCTCATCATCCACCACTTCTCATTCCCCTCACCCCTGTCCTACTCGATACCTCAGCTTAATTGAACTCTCTCCTCTGACATCTACCCTTATCTCTAACCTCTCCTCACTTTCTGCTTAAACTAACTATCTTGTTAACTTTTACAATGCTATCATCTCCTCCTCCTCCCTCCTCCTCCTCCCTCCTCCATCATATATATGCCCCTTCTAGGCTCTGACACACTCATCCCTCTAAGGCCATGATTATCATGGGCACATGCTTGGTCATCCACAGTGCGTGCGAGCGATGCAGAGCCGCCTCGGACCTCAGTGCAGGGATTGCTGCATACCCCAGCATCTGTCACCCACAAACAATACACACACTAATACTCCCCACAATACACACTATAATACCTCCTCAATACTAATCTCTCCAATAATATTATAGCTCCAAACACAATATACACAACACCCTTACACAAGATACACAATCTAGTACTCTCCTCTGCACCTCTACACACAATATAATACTCCCACACACACAATATACACACTACCCTCCTACCCCCATAAAATACAACCAATAATACACACACACTTTGTGGATGTTGGGACCAGCTCCCGGCATGCACCAGTGAAAGAGAGAGGCCAGCAGAAGCTCGGAAGAACTCCCTCTCTCCATCCGTGCCTCCCTCCGTTTCCCATCTTCTCCCTGTCTCTCTCCCTCCCTTTCCTTGCATCTCCCTGCGTCTTTACGTATACCCAGTCAGTGACGGCTCTGGTCACGTGATGCCTTAATATGGGCTTATCCATATATGTTCATCCACGTCACTAATGTGATGCCCGCACTGTTGCGGAGCTGGTACTTACGACGCGCACTTATTGTTTTATCAGTACTGCGTACCTGACTCTACCGGCCTACTTTCAACACTAGTACAATAAGTGCTTCACTACGAGTGAGTGGGGAATATTGGCATCACACAGTCACTGTTGAATATGCCATTCAATCCATTTTGAAAATAGTAATGCAATGTGGTTTTGTTTTGTTTGCTTTTTGCAGTAATGAAGAATGGATAAGTTATATTAAAATTAAATTGGAGGGGAACTGGATTCAGCATTTCATCATGAACTCTGCACTTGTGAGAATTTACCTTCTTGAATGCCCTGACAGGTACACGCAACTTTAAGACTATAATCTGCTGTGCAAGCTTTCGTGCTATACCTCCCCCTCAGGTTTTGATTTATACATTTGCTCCCTCAAGTCATGTCCTCTAATATTTGAAAGCTCTCTCCTAGCATTTTCTCTCTACCACAGAACGTCATCCCAATGTAACCTCTCTCTTGTTCTCTCTGCTTGCTGTTTCCTCACTCCTCTGTTAAACTTTTCTAATTTCTCTAACTTCCACACTCCTGCTTTTATCCACATGTTCTCTTTCCTTCCCCTACCTTTGCATGTGTCTACACACTGCACCATTTGTACAGACCTCTATTGCAGCTATTTCTGCACTGCTCAATGAAAAGCACTCTTTAATATCCTATTCTCTGTGCCCCCTCTCTCTGCGCCCCCTCTTTTGGCGCCTCCTCTCTCTGCGCCCCCTCTCTCTGCGCCTATCTGTCTCATTCTCTCTACGTCCCTCTCTCTCTACATAGAGCTATCTCTGTCTCTCTCTACACCTATCTCTGTGTCTCCTTCTATGTTTGCTGATGTGTGGGATATCTCTTATAATCTTGAACCTGCTCATATACACATCGGGCCTCCCTGCCTCTGCCTCCCTGCTAAGAGTGTTAACCTATCTAATGTAATCCACATTCCTTTCCTTACTTTTCTCTTCCCTTCTCCTGTGCCCTCTGGAATGTCCACTCTTACTAACAAGGGTCTAGTTGTACATGACCTCTTCTGCTCTCATCATTCACAATCAGTCATTCCCCTCACCCCATCTTACCTGTCCCACTGATTTTCCTCTGCTTAATTAAACTCTCCTCTGACATCTACTCTAACCTCTCTGCTCTCTCTCTCTCTTTCTGCTTAAACTGACAATCTTATTAACTCTTACAATGCTATCCTCTATATGCCCCTTCAAGCTCTGACACACTCGTCCCTCTAACCCACACCCTTGGCTAAATTCCCAAACATGTTCATCACACTTCCACTCGCTGTTCTTAATGCCTATGAAGGAAATCTCACACTTGATGTTTGATTTTTCTACAGTAAAAATGTCTCCAGTCCTGTATAAAGCTGCTCTCTGGGGCCAAACCACACTACTTTTTTTTCCATATTCATCAACACACAAATTTAATTTACGCTGTCTTTTTTCCCCTGTATTTGACTCCCTCCACTAACCTTCTTCTCACACTTGCCATCCTTCCTTCACTTCTCCTCAAGCATTTGACTACTTCAGAGGCAAGGTGGATGCCACCCACAAGGAGATTCCTTCTGTCCCTTCCCCCTTCTCTCCTTCTACCTAATTCTCCTTCTGCATTTGACTCCTTTTCTTCTCTTACAGAGCTGGAAGCTAATCATCTTCTCTTCTCCCTCTACCACATGCCCTCTAGATCGTATCCCCTCACACCTTACTGCATCTCTTAGTCCCCACTCTCACCCACATCTTCAATTCCTCCCTATTCTCTGGCTCTTTACCCTCTTACTTTAAGCCTGTAGTGGTCACCCTTTTCTCAGAAACAACCTACACCCTATACTAACCCTATACTAACTACCGCCCTGTATCCCTCCTGCTGTTTGTCTCCTAATTGCTAGAATGTCAACATTCTTAAATCACATTCCCTCCTGGATCCTTTACAACCTGCCTTTCGTACAGCTCGTTCTACAGACTGTGCTTAAAGCAAATTCCCAAGGTCACTTTTCCCTACTAATCCTACTTGATCTATCTGCTGCGTTTGATGCTCTCAATCACTCTCCTCCTTCATATTCTAAACTCTCTCTTGGTATCCGTAACACAGTTCTATCCTGGTTTTCATCATAACTTTCCTGTCACACATTCTCCATCTCTGTTGCTAACATGTCTTCGTCTTCTATTGATCTGTCTGTGGGTATACATCAGGGCTCTGTTCTGAGATCTCTCTTTCTCTCTACATACTATCATTTGGTGACCTCATCAACTCTTTGTGACAATCCTATAAATAACAAATACAAATATCAGGTCATGGGAATAAGTGATTTGGACATAAAAGTAACATTTCGGAAGTGTGGACAACTAATACATCTTGTAGATTGCCTTTACAGTGTGATGTCATTGATTCAGTAGATTGTGTGCAGACCAGGACTGCAGTACAGTGTCACTCACATGGATGACTTGCGTGGTAGAAGCTCAAGAACAAGGATGTCAAACTCCAGTCCTCGAGGGCAGCAAACAGGCCAGGTTTTCAGGATATCCCTACTGAAAACCTGGCCTGTTTGGGACCCTCGAGGACTGGAGTTTGACATGCATGCTCTAGAAGGAGCACAGCTGTGGGTGGGAGGTGGATTTGCTTTGCATCAAATGGTTTGGAGCAAGGTTTATTGTATGTATTATCATAATAACAATGCAATGCTTAACTTTTATTTCAGGAGGGATGACTGCAGAACAGAAGTGAATATTGAAGCCATGTGTTCCTTTTCTTGCAAAAGAGAAAATTTGAAGGACAGTTGAAGAGAAGGAAAATTACTACACAGAGACAGATAAGCAATGTGTATATTTCTCATTTACCATTTAGTATTTGTCGTTTTATTGACTCCACACAATCCGGCTGCTACGGGTTTCACATTGAATATTTTCATCTCTACTCTACCCCTTCCTGTGATCTGAACCATGCAAGTTTTCGTTGATTCAATACATCATGAGTAGAGGGTGGCTACAGTATGAAGTAAAGACCCAAGGACCACATCTACTACCATTCATAACAAGAACATGTGCAGTAGCGCACAGCTGCAGTTCTATGTGATTGTTATGAAAGGTTGAGGTGGTTCAATTCTATGAATCTGGAGTGGGATGGATCCTGTTTGCATCATATGGTTTCATCTAGGCCAGTAGATTATATAACTCTCAGTACAGGTTACACATGGCATCAGTATTAGTGATTTAAAGAGGAGGAAAGCTTCAATGTGGAGAACAAAGCCAAGTAATGTTGAAGTTACTCCTTTTACCATTTACTTGGTCAGTCTGTACTGTCTACTCTCCACACAGCTGCTAAGGATCTTCCATTTTAAATACTTTCACCTCCTATTCTGCACTGCTTTGCTGCCCATTATTCAGAGATGCGTTCCAGTCATGTTTAGCACTCTGAATCTCTCTGCAGTCATTGGTTCAGCACATCATGGGTAGAGCATGGCTACAGATACAGCAAGCTATTATTATTTTACCGGCTGATCACCCATAATATTGCATTAAAACATAGAATATCACTTAATTTCCAAAAGATTCAGTGATGCTGATAATGCAGAATCTCACAACATTTCCCATCATAATGCCATAATGCACAAGTGGGAGAAATAATCCTTGCTATATCTGTACATTGTGTGACATATTACCTCAATGACCAATGAGAGCAAGTACATCTTCTGTATAGAGCGGCTGTGTTATGATGCAGTTATTGATCATCATTGACATAATCACAAGAATCTTATGCAAAGGGAAATTGTCCGCAGCGAAGTGAGATTTCAGCCCCCAAACGTCTGTAATATTAATGCAATGTCTTACTTTTGTTGCAGTGAACACTGAAGAGACGGATCTACTACAACACTGTACAGGATGAGCATACGCTACAAGCAGCAAAATGATCTTGCAGTTGACAGTATGTTGTTCTGGTAATGTGCACAATTATTATTTATGGGCTACACACCACAGTGCTGGACATATTCTGTTAACTTCAACTCTACTCCTAACATGGAGATGTCTTCCTGGTGTTACTGATTCAGTACATCATATGCACAGTGTGGTTATGATATGATGGATTGATTTAATGAACCCACCAACCAATGATGACATCTGCATCATCTTCTGTAAAGTGCAGCTACAGCATGATATTATCAGCATTTGGTGCGGTATAATCAGAGGTATCTATGTGCTTTTGTGCCTGTTTTAAGTCCTCCAGCTTAACGCCCCTACACCTCCCACTACACAGGCATACTTACTTATGCATACACTGACATCTGGCATACCTACACACACCCCAGGGCCACTTCCTTCCCCTGATGTCAGGGAGAGGATGGGCATGCAGAGTGCAGTAAGTCTCCACGTTACTCTGGCCAACAGTCTTGGCCTACCTCCAGCATCTGTCACCCACAACATCTGTTCCCTCCTTGTAAAGTGCTGAACTATCTCACCTGGGTCAGTGCTATAGCTGATCACAGTGCCCGATCAGGATGTCACTGTGACAGGCAGCAGTGCAGATTGACCGGTCAATCAATGCAGTGCCGCAACATATGCACTAAATGAGATTTCCGTGCCCCCAGTCAGGTTACTCCCTGGGCAGTGACCCTGCTCACACCCTCCCCTAGTTCCACCTCTGATCACAATTATCTCTCTTGGAGAGTGTAGCAAATTGGAGTTGGGGGAATCTCACCTCTGCCATGCATGGTCACAATCTGGGCACAGGACCCAAATAGTGGGCAATGTGGCACTTCTTACAGTAGAGAATAAGTAACTTTATTCTTTACTTGTGTATTAAGGACCTTATTTGCATTAAATTCAGTCCACATGGGACCAAGACTTTCTGGCTTACTGAACAAAGTGGAATTGTTTCGTAGAGGGTGGAGAATTGTATTTTATCTGAAATTACCCCCTCTGCACAAAATACAAACAATTATACCCATACAAGTACCTTGTGGAAGTTGTTGCCCTCTATCTTCCTGTGGTCTCTCCCTGTTTCTCACCGTGCCTCCTCCCATTTCCTTGCACCTCTGCGTCTCCGCATATATCCCTATACTCAGAGCCGGCTCCGGTCAGTGACATGGGATGCCCAAATATGAGCATACCCATATATGGGCATCCATGCCACTGACCGGAGCCCGCTCTGTTGCGGATATGGAGAGAGACTGGGAGATTTACATCCCCTTATAATTCATATGGTGCATAGTACCGGCACGTATTGTTTTACCGGTACTGTGTACCTTCCTACTTTCACACTGGTACAGTATATGCTGCAGTGGGACTGAGAGGGATATATTGGTAACACATAGTCATTGTTGGGGGAATTCAATCCATTTTGAAAATAGTAATGAAATGTTTTTTACTTTTCTTTTTTTTCAGTAATGAAGAATGAAACATTTCTGTTAAAATTGAATTGGAGGTGAACTGGATTCATCATCAACTCTGCACCAGTGTGAATTGATGTTCTTTAATGTTCTGATAAGGTACATGCAACATCTCTTCCTCAACCCCTGCACCACTCTCTGCCTCTTGCCTCTCTCTCTCCACCTCCCTGCTAAGCGTATTAACCCATCTAATGTAATCCACATTCCATGTCTCACTTTACTCTTCACTTCTCACGTGCCCTCTGGAATGACTGCTCTCTGACTAACAAGGTCTATTTGTACATGACCTCTTCTGCTCTCATCCACCACCTCTCATTCCCCTCACCCCTGTCCTACTCGATACCTCAGCTTAATTGAACTCTCTCCTCTGACATCTACCCTTATCTCTAACCTCTCCTCACTTTCTGCTTAAACTAACTATCTTGTTAACTTTTACAATGCTATCATCTCCTCCTCCTCCCTCCTCCTCCTCCCTCCTCCATCATATATATGCCCCTTCTAGGCTCTGACACACTCATCCCTCTAAGGCCATGATTATCATGGGCACATGCTTGGTCATCCACAGTGTGTGCGAGCGATGCAGAGCCGCCTCGGACCTCAGTGCAGGGATTGCTGCATACCCCCAGCATCTGTCACCCACAAACAATACACACACTAATACTCCCCACAATACACACTATAATACCTCCTCAATACTAATCTCCCCAATAATATTATAGCTCCAAACACAATATACACAACACCCTTCACAAGATACACAATCTAGTACTCTCCTCTGCACCTCTACACACAATATAATACTCCCACACACACAATATACACACTACCCTCCTACCCCCATAAAATACAACCAATAATACACACACACTTTGTGGATGTTGGGACCAGCTCCCGGCATGCACCAGTGAAAGAGAGAGGCCCGCAGAAGCTCGGAAGAACTCCCTCCATCCGTGCCTTCCTCCGTTTCACATCTTCTCCCTGTCTCTCTCCCTCCCTTTCCTTGCATCTCCCTGCGTCTTTACGTATACCCAGTCAGTGACGGCTCTGGTCACGTGATGCCTTAATATGGGCTTATCCATATATGTTCATCCACGTCACTAATGTGATGCCCGCACTGTTGCGGAGCTGGTACTTACGACGGGCACTTATTGTTTTATCAGTACTGCGTACCTGACTCTACCGGCCTACTTTCAACACTAGTACAATATGTGCTTCACTACGAGTGAGTGGGGAATATTGGCATCACACAGTCACTGTTGAATATGCCATTCAATCCATTTTGAAAATAGTAATGCAATGTGGTTTTGTTTTGTTTGCTTTTTGCAGTAATGAAGAATGGAAAAGTTATATTAAAATTAAATTGGAGGGGGACTAGATTCAGCATTTCATCATGAACTCTGCACTTGTGAGAATTTAACTTCTTGAATACCCTGACAGGTACACGCAACATTAAGACTATAATCTGCTGTGCAAGCTTTCGTGCTATACCTCCCCCTCAGGTTTTGATTTATACATTTGCTCCCTCAATTCATGTCCTCTAATATTTGAAAGCTCTCTCCTAGCATTTTCTCTTTACCACAGAACGTCATCCCAATGTAACCTCTCTCTTGTTCTTTCTGCTTGCTGTTTCCTCACTCCTCTGTTAAACTTTTCTAATTTCTCTAACTTCCACACTCCTGCTTTTATCCACATGTTCTCCTCTTTCCTTCCCCTACCTTTGCATGTGTCTACACACTGCACCATTTGTACAGACCTCTATTGCAGCTATTTCTGCACTGCTCAATGAAAAGCACTCTTTAATATCCTATTCTCTGTGCCCCCTCTCTCTGCGCCCCCTCTTTTGGCGCCTCCTCTCTCTGCGCCCCCTCTCTCTGCGCCTATCTGTCTCATTCTCTCTACGTCCCTCTCTCTCTACATAGAGCTATCTCTGTCTCTCTCTACACCTATCTCTGTGTCTCCTTCTATGTTTGCTGATGTGTGGGATATCTCTTATAATCTTGAACCTGCTCATATACACATCGGGCCTCCCTGCCTCTGCCTCCCTGCTAAGAGTGTTAACCTATCTAATGTAATCCACATTCCTTTCCTTACTTTTCTCTTCCCTTCTCCTATGCCATCTGGAATGCCCATTCTCTGACTAACAAGGCTCTAGTTGTACATGACCTCTTCTGCTCTCATCATTCACAATCAGTCATTCCCCTCACCCCATCTTACCTGTCCCACTGATTTTCCTCTGCTTAATTAAACTCTCCTCTGACATCTACTCTAACCTCTCTCTCTCTTTCCGCTTAAACTAACAATCTTATTAACTCTTACAATGCTATCCTCCTATCTATATGCCCCCTCTAGGCTCTGACACACTTGTCCCTCTAGCCCACACCCTTGGCTAAATTCCCAAACATGTTCATCACACTTCCACTCGCTGTTCTTAATGCCTATGAAGGAAATCACACAATTGATATTTGATTTTTCTACAGTAAAAATGTCTCCAGTCCTGTATAAAGCTGCTCTCTGGGGCCAAACCACACTACTTTTTTTTCACATTCATCAACACTCAAATTTAATTTACGCTGTCTTTTTTTCCCTGTATTTGACTCCCTCCACTAACCTTCTCCTCACACTTGCCATCCTTCCTTCACTTCTCCTCAAGCATTTGACTACTTCAGAGGCAAGGTGGATGCCACCCACAAGGAGATTCCTTCTGTCCCTTCCCCCTTCTCTCCTTCTACCTAATTCTCCTTCTGCATTTGACTCCTTTTCTTCTCTTACAGAGCTGGAAGCTAATCATCTTCTCTTCTCCCTCTACCACATGCCCTCTAGATCGTATCCCCTCACACCTTACTGCATCTCTTAGTCCCCACTCTCACCCACATCTTCAATTCCTCCCTATTCTCTGGCTCTTTACCCTCTTACTTTAAGCCTGTAGTGGTCACCCTTTTCTCAGAAACAACCTACACCCTATGTGCCTTACTAACTACCGCCCTGTATCCCTCCTGCTGTTTGTCTCCTAATTGCTAGAATGTCAACATTCTTAAATCACATTCCCTCCTGGATCCTTTACAACCTGCCTTTCGTACAGCTCGTTCTACAGACTGTGCTTAAAGCAAATTCCCAAGGTCACTTTTCCCTACTAATCCTACTTGATCTATCTGCTGCGTTTGATGCTCTCAATCACTCTCCTCCTTCATATTCTAAACTCTCTCTTGGTATCCGTAACACAGTTCTATCCTGGTTTTCATCATAACTTTCCTGTCACACATTCTCCATCTCTGTTGCTAACATGTCTTCGTCTTCTATTGATCTGTCTGTGGGTATACATCAGGGCTCTGTTCTGAGATCTCTCTTTCTCTCTACATACTATCATTTGGTGACCTCATCAACTCTTTGTGACAATCCTATAAATAACAAATACAAATATCAGGTCATGGGAATAAGTGATTTGGACATAAAAGTAACATTTCGGAAGTGTGGACAACTAATACATCTTGTAGATTGCCTTTACAGTGTGATGTCATTGATTCAGTAGATTGTGTGCAGACCAGGACTGCAGTACAGTGTCACTCACATGGATGACTTGCGTGGTAGAAGCTCAAGAACAAGGATGTCAAACTCCAGTCCTCGAGGGCAGCAAACAGGCCAGGTTTTCAGGATATCCCTACTGAAAACCTGGCCTGTTTGGGACCCTCGAGGACTGGAGTTTGACATGCATGCTCTAGAAGGAGCACCGCTGTGGGTGGGAGGTGGATTTGCTTTGCATCAAATGGTTTGGAGCAAGGTTTATTGTATGTATTATCATAATAATGCAATGCTTAACTTTTATTTCAGGAGGGATGACTGCAGAACAGAAGTGAATATTGAAGCCATGTGTTCCTTTTCTTGCAAAAGAGAAAATTTGAAGGACAGTTGAAGAGAAGGAAAATTACTACACAGAGACAGATAAGCAATGTGTATATTTCTCATTTACCATTTAGTATTTGTCGTTTTATTGACTCCACACAATCCGGCTGCTACGGGTTTCACATTGAATATTTTCATCTCTACTCTACCCCTTCCTGTGATCTGAACCATGCAAGTTTTCGTTGATTCAATACATCATGAGTAGAGGGTGGCTACAGTATGAAGTAAAGACCCAAGGACCACATCTACTACCATTCATAACAAGAACATGTGCAGTAGCGCACAGCTGCAGTTCTATGTGATTGTTATGAAAGGTTGAGGTGGTTCAATTCTATGAATCTGGAGTGGGATGGATCCTGTTTGCATCATATGGTTTCATCTAGGCCAGTAGATTATATAACTCTCAGTACAGGTTACACATGGCATCAGTATTAGTGATTTAAAGAGGAGGAAAGCTTCAATGTGGAGAACAAAGCCAAGTAATGTTGAAGTTACTCCTTTTACCATTTACTTGGTCAGTCTGTACTGTAACTCTCCACACAGCTGCTAAGGATCTTCCATTTTAAATACTTTCACCTCCTATTCTGCACTGCTTTGCTGCCCATTATTCAGAGATGCGTTCCAGTCATGTTTAGCACTCTGAATCTCTCTGCAGTCATTGGTTCAGCACATCATGGGTAGAGCATGGCTACAGATACAGCAAGCTATTATTATTTTACCGGCTGATCATCCATAATATTGCATTAAAACATAGAATATCACTTAATTTCCAAAAGATTCAGTGATGCTGATAATGCAGAATCTCACAACATTTCCCATCATAATGCCATAATGCACAAGTGGGAGAAATAATCCTTGCTATATCTGTACATTGTGTGACGTATTACCTCCATGACCAATGAGAGCAAGTACATCTTCTGTATAGAGCGGCTGTGTTATGATGCAGTTATTGATCATCATTGACATAATCACAAGAATCTTATGCAAAGGGAAATTGTCCGCAGCGAAGTGAGATTTCAGCCCCCAAACGTCTGTAATATTAATGCAATGTCTTACTTTTGTTGCAGTGAACACTGAAGAGACGGATCTACTACAACACTGTACAGGATGAGCATACGCTACAAGCAGCAAAATGATCTTGCAGTTGACAGTATGTTGTTCTGGTAATGTGCACAATTATTATTTATGGGCTACACACCACAGTGCTGGACATATTCTGTTAACTTCAACTCTACTCCTAACATGGAGATGTCTTCCTGGTGTTACTGATTCAGTACATCATATGCACAGTGTGGTTATGATATGATGGATTGATTTAATGAACCCACCAACCAATGATGACATCTGCATCATCTTCTGTAAAGTGCAGCTACAGCATGATATTATCAGCATTTGGTGCGGTATAATCAGAGGTATCTATGTGCTTTTGTGCCTGTTTTAAGTCCTCCAGCTTAACGCCCCTACACCTCCCACTACACAGGCATACTTACTTATGCATACACTGACATCTGGCATACCTACACACACCCCAGGGCCACTTCCTTCCCCTGATGTCAGGGAGAGGATGGGCATGCAGAGTGCAGTAAGTCTCCACGTTACTCTGGCCAACAGTCTTGGCCTACCTCCAGCATCTGTCACCCACAACATCTGTTCCCTCCTTGTAAAGTGCTGAACTATCTCACCTGGGTCAGTGCTATAGCTGATCACAGTGCCCGATCAGGATGTCACTGTGACAGGCAGCAGTGCAGATTGACCGGTCAATCAATGCAGTGCCACAACATATGCACTAAATGAGATTTCCGTGCCCCCAGTCAGGTTACTCCCTGGGCAGTGACCCTGCTCACACCCTCCCCTAGTTCCACCTCTGATCACAATTATCTCTCTTGGAGAGTGTAGCAAATTGGAGTTGGGGGAATCTCACCTCTGCCATGCATGGTCACAATCTGGGCACAGGACCCAAATAGTGGGCAATGTGGCACTTCTTACAGTAGAGAATAAGTAACTTTATTCTTTACTTGTGTATTAAGGACCTTATTTGCATTAAATTCAGTCCACATGGGACCAAGACTTTCTGGCTTACTGAACAAAGTGGAATTGTTTCGTAGAGGGTGGAGAATTGTATTTTATCTGAAATTACCCCCTCTGCACAAAATACAAACAATTATACCCATACAAGTACCTTGTGGAAGTTGTTGCCCTCTATCTTCCTGTGGTCTCTCCCTGTTTCTCACCGTGCCTCCTCCCATTTCCTTGCACCTCTGCATCTCCGCATATATCCCTATACTCAGAGCCGGCTCCGGTCAGTGACATGGGATGCCCAAATATGAGCATATCCATATATGGGCATCCATGCCACTGACCGGAGCCCGCTCTGTTGCGGATATGGAGAGAGACTGGGAGATTTACATCCCCTTATAATTCATATGGTGCATAGTACCGGCACGTATTGTTTTACCGGTACTGTGTACCTTCCTACTTTCACACTGGTACAGTATATACTGCAGTGGGACTGAGAGGGATATATTGGTAACACATAGTCATTGTTGGGGGAATTCAATCCATTTTGAAAATAGTAATGAAATGTTTTTTACTTTTCTTTTTTTTCAGTAATGAAGAATGAAACATTTCTGTTAAAATTGAATTGGAGGTGAACTGGATTCATCATCAACTCTGCACCAGTGTGAATTGATGTTCTTTAATGTTCTGATAAGGTACATGCAACATCTCTTCCTCAACCCCTGCACCACTCTCTGCCTCTTGCCTCTCTCTCTCCACCTCCCTGCTAAGCGTATTAACCCATCTAATGTAATCCACATTCCATGTCTCACTTTACTCTTCACTTCTCACGTGCCCTCTGGAATGACTGCTCTCTGACTAACAAGGTCTATTTGTACATGACCTCTTCTGCTCTCATCCACCACCTCTCATTCCCCTCACCCCTGTCCTACTCGATACCTCAGCTTAATTGAACTCTCTCCTCTGACATCTACCCTTATCTCTAACCTCTCCTCACTTTCTGCTTAAACTAACTATCTTGTTAACTTTTACAATGCTATCATCTCCTCCTCCTCCCTCCTCCTCCTCCCTCCTCCATCATATATATGCCCCTTCTAGGCTCTGACACACTCATCCCTCTAAGGCCATGATTATCATGGGCACATGCTTGGTCATCCACAGTGTGTGCGAGCGATGCAGAGCCGCCTCGGACCTCAGTGCAGGGATTGCTGCATACCCCCAGCATCTGTCACCCACAAACAATACACACACTAATACTCCCCACAATACACACTATAATACCTCCTCAATACTAATCTCCCCAATAATATTATAGCTCCAAACACAATATACACAACACCCTTACACAAGATACACAATCTAGTACTCTCCTCTGCACCTCTACACACAATATAATACTCCCACACACACAATATACACACTACCCTCCTACCCCCATAAAATACAACCAATAATACACACATACTTTGTGGATGTTTGGACCAGCTCCCGGCATGCACCAGTGAAAGAGAGAGGCCCGCAGAAATTCGGAAGAACTCCCTCCATCCGTGCCTTCCTCCGTTTCACATCTTCTCCCTGTCTCTCTCCCTCCCTTTCCTTGCATCTCCCTGCGTCTTTACGTATACCCAGTCAGTGACGGCTCTGGTCACGTGATGCCTTAATATGGGCTTATCCATATATGTTCATCCACGTCACTAATGTGATGCCCGCACTGTTGCGGAGCTGGTACTTACGACGCGCACTTATTGTTTTATCAGTACTGCGTACCTGACTCTACCGGCCTACTTTCAACACTAGTACAATAAGTGCTTCACTACGAGTGAGTGGGGAATATTGGCATCACACAGTCACTGTTGAATATGCCATTCAATCCATTTTGAAAATAGTAATGCAATGTGGTTTTGTTTTGTTTGCTTTTTGCAGTAATGAAGAATGGATAAGTTATATTAAAATTAAATTGGAGGGGAACTGGATTCAGCATTTCATCATGAACTCTGCACTTGTGAGAATTTACCTTCTTGAATGCCCTGACAGGTACACGCAACTTTAAGACTATAATCTGCTGTGCAAGCTTTCGTGCTATACCTCCCCCTCAGGTTTTGATTTATACATTTGCTCCCTCAAGTCATGTCCTCTAATATTTGAAAGCTCTCTCCTAGCATTTTCTCTCTACCACAGAACGTCATCCCAATGTAACCTCTCTCTTGTTCTCTCTGCTTGCTGTTTCCTCACTCCTCTGTTAAACTTTTCTAATTTCTCTAACTTCCACACTCCTGCTTTTATCCACATGTTCTCTTTCCTTCCCCTACCTTTGCATGTGTCTACACACTGCACCATTTGTACAGACCTCTATTGCAGCTATTTCTGCACTGCTCAATGAAAAGCACTCTTTAATATCCTATTCTCTGTGCCCCCTCTCTCTGCGCCCCCTCTTTTGGCGCCTCCTCTCTCTGCGCCCCCTCTCTCTGCGCCTATCTGTCTCATTCTCTCTACGTCCCTCTCTCTCTACATAGAGCTATCTCTGTCTCTCTCTACACCTATCTCTGTGTCTCCTTCTATGTTTGCTGATGTGTGGGATATCTCTTATAATCTTGAACCTGCTCATATACACATCGGGCCTCCCTGCCTCTGCCTCCCTGCTAAGAGTGTTAACCTATCTAATGTAATCCACATTCCTTTCCTTACTTTTCTCTTCCCTTCTCCTGTGCCCTCTGGAATGTCCACTCTTACTAACAAGGGTCTAGTTGTACATGACCTCTTCTGCTCTCATCATTCACAATCAGTCATTCCCCTCACCCCATCTTACCTGTCCCACTGATTTTCCTCTGCTTAATTAAACTCTCCTCTGACATCTACTCTAACCTCTCTGCTCTCTCTCTCTCTTTCTGCTTAAACTGACAATCTTATTAACTCTTACAATGCTATCCTCCTATCTATATGCCCCCTCTAGGCTCTGACACACTTGTCCCTCTAGCCCACACCCTTGGCTAAATTCCCAAACATGTTCATCACACTTCCACTCGCTGTTCTTAATGCCTATGAAGGAAATCACACAATTGATATTTGATTTTTCTACAGTAAAAATGTCTCCAGTCCTGTATAAAGCTGCTCTCTGGGGCCAAACCACACTACTTTTTTTTCACATTCATCAACACTCAAATTTAATTTACGCTGTCTTTTTTTCCCTGTATTTGACTCCCTCCACTAACCTTCTCCTCACACTTGCCATCCTTCCTTCACTTCTCCTCAAGCATTTGACTACTTCAGAGGCAAGGTGGATGCCACCCACAAGGAGATTCCTTCTGTCCCTTCCCCCTTCTCTCCTTCTACCTAATTCTCCTTCTGCATTTGACTCCTTTTCTTCTCTTACAGAGCTGGAAGCTAATCATCTTCTCTTCTCCCTCTACCACATGCCCTCTAGATCGTATCCCCTCACACCTTACTGCATCTCTTAGTCCCCACTCTCACCCACATCTTCAATTCCTCCCTATTCTCTGGCTCTTTACCCTCTTACTTTAAGCCTGTAGTGGTCACCCTTTTCTCAGAAACAACCTACACCCTATGTGCCTTACTAACTACCGCCCTGTATCCCTCCTGCTGTTTGTCTCCTAATTGCTAGAATGTCAACATTCTTAAATCACATTCCCTCCTGGATCCTTTACAACCTGCCTTTCGTACAGCTCGTTCTACAGACTGTGCTTAAAGCAAATTCCCAAGGTCACTTTTCCCTACTAATCCTACTTGATCTATCTGCTGCGTTTGATGCTCTCAATCACTCTCCTCCTTCATATTCTAAACTCTCTCTTGGTATCCGTAACACAGTTCTATCCTGGTTTTCATCATAACTTTCCTGTCACACATTCTCCATCTCTGTTGCTAACATGTCTTCGTCTTCTATTGATCTGTCTGTGGGTATACATCAGGGCTCTGTTCTGAGATCTCTCTTTCTCTCTACATACTATCATTTGGTGACCTCATCAACTCTTTGTGACAATCCTATAAATAACAAATACAAATATCAGGTCATGGGAATAAGTGATTTGGACATAAAAGTAACATTTCGGAAGTGTGGACAACTAATACATCTTGTAGATTGCCTTTACAGTGTGATGTCATTGATTCAGTAGATTGTGTGCAGACCAGGACTGCAGTACAGTGTCACTCACATGGATGACTTGCGTGGTAGAAGCTCAAGAACAAGGATGTCAAACTCCAGTCCTCGAGGGCAGCAAACAGGCCAGGTTTTCAGGATATCCCTACTGAAAACCTGGCCTGTTTGGGACCCTCGAGGACTGGAGTTTGACATGCATGCTCTAGAAGGAGCACCGCTGTGGGTGGGAGGTGGATTTGCTTTGCATCAAATGGTTTGGAGCAAGGTTTATTGTATGTATTATCATAATAACAATGCAATGCTTAACTTTTATTTCAGGAGGGATGACTGCAGAACAGAAGTGAATATTGAAGCCATGTGTTCCTTTTCTTGCAAAAGAGAAAATTTGAAGGACAGTTGAAGAGAAGGAAAATTACTACACAGAGACAGATAAGCAATGTGTATATTTCTCATTTACCATTTAGTATTTGTCGTTTTATTGACTCCACACAATCCGGCTGCTACGGGTTTCACATTGAATATTTTCATCTCTACTCTACCCCTTCCTGTGATCTGAACCATGCAAGTTTTCGTTGATTCAATACATCATGAGTAGAGGGTGGCTACAGTATGAAGTAAAGACCCAAGGACCACATCTACTACCATTCATAACAAGAACATGTGCAGTAGCGCACAGCTGCAGTTCTATGTGATTGTTATGAAAGGTTGAGGTGGTTCAATTCTATGAATCTGGAGTGGGATGGATCCTGTTTGCATCATATGGTTTCATCTAGGCCAGTAGATTATATAACTCTCAGTACAGGTTACACATGGCATCAGTATTAGTGATTTAAAGAGGAGGAAAGCTTCAATGTGGAGAACAAAGCCAAGTAATGTTGAAGTTACTCCTTTTACCATTTACTTGGTCAGTCTGTACTGTCTACTCTCCACACAGCTGCTAAGGATCTTCCATTTTAAATACTTTCACCTCCTATTCTGCACTGCTTTGCTGCCCATTATTCAGAGATGCGTTCCAGTCATGTTTAGCACTCTGAATCTCTCTGCAGTCATTGGTTCAGCACATCATGGGTAGAGCATGGCTACAGATACAGCAAGCTATTATTATTTTACCGGCTGATCACCCATAATATTGCATTAAAACATAGAATATCACTTAATTTCCAAAAGATTCAGTGATGCTGATAATGCAGAATCTCACAACATTTCCCATCATAATGCCATAATGCACAAGTGGGAGAAATAATCCTTGCTATATCTGTACATTGTGTGACGTATTACCTCCATGACCAATGAGAGCAAGTACATCTTCTGTATAGAGCGGCTGTGTTATGATGCAGTTATTGATCATCATTGACATAATCACAAGAATCTTATGCAAAGGGAAATTGTCCGCAGCGAAGTGAGATTTCAGCCCCCAAACGTCTGTAATATTAATGCAATGTCTTACTTTTGTTGCAGTGAACACTGAAGAGACGGATCTACTACAACACTGTACAGGATGAGCATACGCTACAAGCAGCAAAATGATCTTGCAGTTGACAGTATGTTGTTCTGGTAATGTGCACAATTATTATTTATGGGCTACACACCACAGTGCTGGACATATTCTGTTAACTTCAACTCTACTCCTAACATGGAGATGTCTTCCTGGTGTTACTGATTCAGTACATCATATGCACAGTGTGGTTATGATATGATGGATTGATTTAATGAACCCACCAACCAATGATGACATCTGCATCATCTTCTGTAAAGTGCAGCTACAGCATGATATTATCAGCATTTGGTGCGGTATAATCAGAGGTATCTATGTGCTTTTGTGCCTGTTTTAAGTCCTCCAGCTTAACGCCCCTACACCTCCCACTACACAGGCATACTTACTTATGCATACACTGACATCTGGCATACCTACACACACCCCAGGGCCACTTCCTTCCCCTGATGTCAGGGAGAGGATGGGCATGCAGAGTGCAGTAAGTCTCCACGTTACTCTGGCCAACAGTCTTGGCCTACCCCCAGCATCTGTCACCCACAACATCTGTTCCCTCCTTGTAAAGTGCTGAACTATCTCACCTGGGTCAGTGCTATAGCTGATCACAGTGCCCGATCAGGATGTCACTGTGACAGGCAGCAGTGCAGATTGACCGGTCAATCAATGCAGTGCCGCAACATATGCACTAAATGAGATTTCCGTGCCCCCAGTCAGGTTACTCCCTGGGCAGTGACCCTGCTCACACCCTCCCCTAGTTCCACCTCTGATCACAATTATCTCTCTTGGAGAGTGTAGCAAATTGGAGTTGGGGGAATCTCACCTCTGCCATGCATGGTCACAATCTGGGCACAGGACCCAAATAGTGGGCAATGTGGCACTTCTTACAGTAGAGAATAAGTAACTTTATTCTTTACTTGTGTATTAAGGACCTTATTTGCATTAAATTCAGTCCACATGGGACCAAGACTTTCTGGCTTACTGAACAAAGTGGAATTGTTTCGTAGAGGGTGGAGAATTGTATTTTATCTGAAATTACCCCCTCTGCACAAAATACAAACAATTATACCCATACAAGTACCTTGTGGAAGTTGTTGCCCTCTATCTTCCTGTGGTCTCTCCCTGTTTCTCACCGTGCCTCCTCCCATTTCCTTGCACCTCTGCGTCTCCGCATATATCCCTATACTCAGAGCCGGCTCCGGTCAGTGACATGGGATGCCCAAATATGAGCATACCCATATATGGGCATCCATGCCACTGACCGGAGCCCGCTCTGTTGCGGATATGGAGAGAGACTGGGAGATTTACATCCCCTTATAATTCATATGGTGCATAGTACCGGCACGTATTGTTTTACCGGTACTGTGTACCTTCCTACTTTCACACTGGTACAGTATATGCTGCAGTGGGACTGAGAGGGATATATTGGTAACACATAGTCATTGTTGGGGGAATTCAATCCATTTTGAAAATAGTAATAAAATGTTTTTTACTTTTCTTTTTTTTCAGTAATGAAGAATGAAACATTTCTGTTAAAATTGAATTGGAGGTGAACTGGATTCATCATCAACTCTGCACCAGTGTGAATTGATGTTCTTTAATGTTCTGATAAGGTACATGCAACATCTCTTCCTCAACCCCTGCACCACTCTCTGCCTCTTGCCTCTCTCTCTCCACCTCCCTGCTAAGCGTATTAACCCATCTAATGTAATCCACATTCCATGTCTCACTTTACTCTTCACTTCTCACGTGCCCTCTGGAATGACTGCTCTCTGACTAACAAGGTCTATTTGTACATGACCTCTTCTGCTCTCATCATCCACCACCTCTCATTCCCCTCACCCCTGTCCTACTCGATACCTCAGCTTAATTGAACTCTCTCCTCTGACATCTACCCTTATCTCTAACCTCTCCTCACTTTCTGCTTAAACTAACTATCTTGTTAACTTTTACAATGCTATCATCTCCTCCTCCTCCTCCCTCCTCCATCATATATATGCCCCTTCTAGGCTCTGACACACTCATCCCTCTAAGGCCATGATTATCATGGGCACATGCTTGGTCGTCCACAGTGCGTGCGAGCGATGCAGAGCCGCCTCGGACCTCAGTGCAGGGATTGCTGCATACCCCCAGCATCTGTCACCCACAAACAATACACACACTAATACTCCCCACAATACACACTATAATACCTCCTCAATACTAATCTCCCCAATAATATTATAGCTCCAAACACAATATACACAACACCCTTACACAAGATACACAATCTAGTACTCTCCTCTGCACCTCTACACACAATATAATACTCCCACACACACAATATACACACTACCCTCCTACCCCCATAAAATACAACCAATAATACACACACACTTTGTGGATGTTGGGACCAGCTCCCGGCATGCACCAGTGAAAGAGAGAGGCCCGCAGAAGCTCGGAAGAACTCCCTCCATCCGTGCCTTCCTCCGTTTCACATCTTCTCCCTGTCTCTCTCCTTCCCTTTCCTTGCATCTCCCTGCGTCTTTACGTATACCCAGTCAGTGACGGCTCTGGTCACGTGATGCCTTAATATGGGCTTATCCATATATGTTCATCCACGTCACTAATGTGATGCCCGCACTGTTGCGGAGCTGGTACTTACGACGGGCACTTATTGTTTTATCAGTACTGCGTACCTGACTCTACCGGCCTACTTTCAACACTAGTACAATATGTGCTTCACTACGAGTGAGTGGGGAATATTGGCATCACACAGTCACTGTTGAATATGCCATTCAATCCATTTTGAAAATAGTAATGCAATGTGGTTTTGTTTTGTTTGCTTTTTGCAGTAATGAAGAATGGAAAAGTTATATTAAAATTAAATTGGAGGGGGACTAGATTCAGCATTTCATCATGAACTCTGCACTTGTGAGAATTTAACTTCTTGAATACCCTGACAGGTACACGCAACATTAAGACTATAATCTGCTGTGCAAGCTTTCGTGCTATACCTCCCCCTCAGGTTTTGATTTATACATTTGCTCCCTCAATTCATGTCCTCTAATATTTGAAAGCTCTCTCCTAGCATTTTCTCTTTACCACAGAACGTCATCCCAATGTAACCTCTCTCTTGTTCTTTCTGCTTGCTGTTTCCTCACTCCTCTGTTAAACTTTTCTAATTTCTCTAACTTCCACACTCCTGCTTTTATCCACATGTTCTCCTCTTTCCTTCCCCTACCTTTGCATGTGTCTACACACTGCACCATTTGTACAGACCTCTATTGCAGCTATTTCTGCACTGCTCAATGAAAAGCACTCTTTAATATCCTATTCTCTGTGCCCCCTCTCTCTGCGCCCCCTCTTTTGGCGCCTCCTCTCTCTGCGCCCCCTCTCTCTGCGCCTATCTGTCTCATTCTCTCTACGTCCCTCTCTCTCTACATAGAGCTATCTCTGTCTCTCTCTACACCTATCTCTGTGTCTCCTTCTATGTTTGCTGAAGTGTGGGATATCTCTTATAATCTTGAACCTGCTCATATACACATCGGGCCTCCCTGCCTCTGCCTCCCTGCTAAGAGTGTTAACCTATCTAATGTAATCCACATTCCTTTCCTTACTTTTCTCTTCCCTTCTCCTATGCCATCTGGAATGTCCGTTCTCTGACTAACAAGGCTCTAGTTGTACATGACCTCTTCTGCTCTCATCATTCACAATCAGTCATTCCCCTCACCCCATCTTACCTGTCCCACTGATTTGCCTCTGCTTAATTAAACTCTCCTCTGACATCTACTCTAACCTCTCTGCTCTCTCTCTCTTTCCGCTTAAACTAACAATCTTATTAACTCTTACAATGCTATCCTCCTATCTATATGCCCCCTCTAGGCTCTGACACACTTGTCCCTCTAGCCCACACCCTTGGCTAAATTCCCAAACATGTTCATCACACTTCCACTCGCTGTTCTTAATGCCTATGAAGGAAATCACACAATTGATATTTGATTTTTCTACAGTAAAAATGTCTCCAGTCCTGTATAAAGCTGCTCTCTGGGGCCAAACCACACTACTTTTTTTTCACATTCATCAACACTCAAATTTAATTTACGCTGTCTTTTTTTCCCTGTATTTGACTCCCTCCACTAACCTTCTCCTCACACTTGCCATCCTTCCTTCACTTCTCCTCAAGCATTTGACTACTTCAGAGGCAAGGTGGATGCCACCCACAAGGAGATTCCTTCTGTCCCTTCCCCCTTCTCTCCTTCTACCTAATTCTCCTTCTGCATTTGACTCCTTTTCTTCTCTTACAGAGCTGGAAGCTAATCATCTTCTCTTCTCCCTCTACCACATGCCCTCTAGATCGTATCCCCTCACACCTTACTGCATCTCTTAGTCCCCACTCTCACCCACATCTTCAATTCCTCCCTATTCTCTGGCTCTTTACCCTCTTACTTTAAGCCTGTAGTGGTCACCCTTTTCTCAGAAACAACCTACACCCTATGTGCCTTACTAACTACCGCCCTGTATCCCTCCTGCTGTTTGTCTCCTAATTGCTAGAATGTCAACATTCTTAAATCACATTCCCTCCTGGATCCTTTACAACCTGCCTTTCGTACAGCTCGTTCTACAGACTGTGCTTAAAGCAAATTCCCAAGGTCACTTTTCCCTACTAATCCTACTTGATCTATCTGCTGCGTTTGATGCTCTCAATCACTCTCCTCCTTCATATTCTAAACTCTCTCTTGGTATCCGTAACACAGTTCTATCCTGGTTTTCATCATAACTTTCCTGTCACACATTCTCCATCTCTGTTGCTAACATGTCTTCGTCTTCTATTGATCTGTCTGTGGGTATACATCAGGGCTCTGTTCTGAGATCTCTCTTTCTCTCTACATACTATCATTTGGTGACCTCATCAACTCTTTGTGACAATCCTATAAATAACAAATACAAATATCAGGTCATGGGAATAAGTGATTTGGACATAAAAGTAACATTTCGGAAGTGTGGACAACTAATACATCTTGTAGATTGCCTTTACAGTGTGATGTCATTGATTCAGTAGATTGTGTGCAGACCAGGACTGCAGTACAGTGTCACTCACATGGATGACTTGCGTGGTAGAAGCTCAAGAACAAGGATGTCAAACTCCAGTCCTCGAGGGCAGCAAACAGGCCAGGTTTTCAGGATATCCCTACTGAAAACCTGGCCTGTTTGGGACCCTCGAGGACTGGAGTTTGACATGCATGCTCTAGAAGGAGCACCGCTGTGGGTGGGAGGTGGATTTGCTTTGCATCAAATGGTTTGGAGCAAGGTTTATTGTATGTATTATCATAATAACAATGCAATGCTTAACTTTTATTTCAGGAGGGATGACTGCAGAACAGAAGTGAATATTGAAGCCATGTGTTCCTTTTCTTGCAAAAGAGAAAATTTGAAGGACAGTTGAAGAGAAGGAAAATTACTACACAGAGACAGATAAGCAATGTGTATATTTCTCATTTACCATTTAGTATTTGTCGTTTTATTGACTCCACACAATCCGGCTGCTACGGGTTTCACATTGAATATTTTCATCTCTACTCTACCCCTTCCTGTGATCTGAACCATGCAAGTTTTCGTTGATTCAATACAGCATGAGTAGAGGGTGGCTACAGTATGAAGTAAAGACCCAAGGACCACATCTACTACCATTCATAACAAGAACATGTGCAGTAGCGCACAGCTGCAGTTCTATGTGATTGTTATGAAAGGTTGAGGTGGTTCAATTCTATGAATCTGGAGTGGGATGGATCCTGTTTGCATCATATGGTTTCATCTAGGCCAGTAGATTATATAACTCTCAGTACAGGTTACACATGGCATCAGTATTAGTGATTTAAAGAGGAGGAAAGCTTCAATGTGGAGAACAAAGCCAAGTAATGTTGAAGTTACTCCTTTTACCATTTACTTGGTCAGTCTGTACTGTCTACTCTCCACACAGCTGCTAAGGATCTTCCATTTTAAATACTTTCACCTCCTATTCTGCACTGCTTTGCTGCCCATTATTCAGAGATGCGTTCCAGTCATGTTTAGCACTCTGAATCTCTCTGCAGTCATTGGTTCAGCACATCATGGGTAGAGCATGGCTACAGATACAGCAAGCTATTATTATTTTACCGGCTGATCACCCATAATATTGCATTAAAACATAGAATATCACTTAATTTCCAAAAGATTCAGTGATGCTGATAATGCAGAATCTCACAACATTTCCCATCATAATGCCATAATGCACAAGTGGGAGAAATAATCCTTGCTATATCTGTACATTGTGTGACGTATTACCTCAATGACCAATGAGAGCAAGTACATCTTCTGTATAGAGCGGCTGTGTTATGATGCAGTTATTGATCATCATTGACATAATCACAAGAATCTTATGCAAAGGGAAATTGTCTGCAGCGAAGTGAGATTTCAGCCCCCAAACGTCTGTAATATTAATGCAATGTCTTACTTTTGTTGCAGTGAACACTGAAGAGACGGATCTACTACAACACTGTACAGGATGAGCATACGCTACAAGCAGCAAAATGATCTTGCAGTTGACAGTATGTTGTTCTGGTAATGTGCACAATTATTATTTATGGGCTACACACCACAGTGCTGGACATATTCTGTTAACTTCAACTCTACTCCTAACATGGAGATGTCTTCCTGGTGTTACTGATTCAGTACATCATATGCACAGTGTGGTTATGATATGATGGATTGATTTAATGAACCCACCAACCAATGATGACATCTGCATCATCTTCTGTAAAGTGCAGCTACAGCATGATATTATCAGCATTTGGTGCGGTATAATCAGAGGTATCTATGTGCTTTTGTGCCTGTTTTAAGTCCTCCAGCTTAACGCCCCTACACCTCCCACTACACAGGCATACTTACTTATGCATACACTGACATCTGGCATACCTACACACACCCCAGGGCCACTTCCTTCCCCTGATGTCAGGGAGAGGATGGGCATGCAGAGTGCAGTAAGTCTCCACGTTACTCTGGCCAACAGTCTTGGCCTACCTCCAGCATCTGTCACCCACAACATCTGTTCCCTCCTTGTAAAGTGCTGAACTATCTCACCTGGGTCAGTGCTATAGCTGATCACAGTGCCCGATCAGGATGTCACTGTGACAGGCAGCAGTGCAGATTGACCGGTCAATCAATGCAGTGCCGCAACATATGCACTAAATGAGATTTCCGTGCCCCCAGTCAGGTTACTCCCTGGGCAGTGACCCTGCTCACACCCTCCCCTAGTTCCACCTCTGATCACAATTATCTCTCTTGGAGAGTGTAGCAAATTGGAGTTGGGGGAATCTCACCTCTGCCATGCATGGTCACAATCTGGGCACAGGACCCAAATAGTGGGCAATGTGGCACTTCTTACAGTAGAGAATAAGTAACTTTATTCTTTACTTGTGTATTAAGGACCTTATTTGCATTAAATTCAGTCCACATGGGACCAAGACTTTCTGGCTTACTGAACAAAGTGGAATTGTTTCGTAGAGGGTGGAGAATTGTATTTTATCTGAAATTACCCCCTCTGCACAAAATACAAACAATTATACCCATACAAGTACCTTGTGGAAGTTGTTGCCCTCTATCTTCCTGTGGTCTCTCCCTGTTTCTCACCGTGCCTCCTCCCATTTCCTTGCACCTCTGCGTCTCCGCATATATCCCTATACTCAGAGCCGGCTCCGGTCAGTGACATGGGATGCCCAAATATGAGCATACCCATATATGGGCATCCATGCCACTGACCGGAGCCCGCTCTGTTGCGGATATGGAGAGAGACTGGGAGATTTACATCCCCTTATAATTCATATGGTGCATAGTACCGGCACGTATTGTTTTACCGGTACTGTGTACCTTCCTACTTTCACACTGGTACAGTATATGCTGCAGTGGGACTGAGAGGGATATATTGGTAACACATAGTCATTGTTGGGGGAATTCAATCCATTTTGAAAATAGTAATGAAATGTTTTTTACTTTTCTTTTTTTTCAGTAATGAAGAATGAAACATTTCTGTTAAAATTGAATTGGAGGTGAACTGGATTCATCATCAACTCTGCACCAGTGTGAATTGATGTTCTTTAATGTTCTGATAAGGTACATGCAACATCTCTTCCTCAACCCCTGCACCACTCTCTGCCTCTTGCCTCTCTCTCTCCACCTCCCTGCTAAGCGTATTAACCCATCTAATGTAATCCACATTCCATGTCTCACTTTACTCTTCACTTCTCACGTGCCCTCTGGAATGACTGCTCTCTGACTAACAAGGTCTATTTGTACATGACCTCTTCTGCTCTCATCATCCACCACCTCTCATTCCCCTCACCCCTGTCCTACTCGATACCTCAGCTTAATTGAACTCTCTCCTCTGACATCTACCCTTATCTCTAACCTCTCCTCACTTTCTGCTTAAACTAACTATCTTGTTAACTTTTACAATGCTATCATCTCCTCCTCCCTCCTCCTCCTTCCTCCTCCCTCCTCCATTATATATATACCCCTTCTAGGCTCTGACACACTCATCCCTCTAAGGCCATGATTATCATGGGCACATGCTTGGTCGTCCACAGTGCGTGCGAGCGATGCAGAGCCGCCTCGGACCTCAGTGCAGGGATTGCTGCATACCCCCAGCATCTGTCACCCACAAACAATACACACACTAATACTCCCCACAATACACACTATAATACCTCCTCAATACTAATCTCCCCAATAATATTATAGCTCCAAACACAATATACACAACACCCTTACACAAGATACACAATCTAGTACTCTCCTCTGCACCTCTACACACAATATAATACTCCCACACACACAATATACACACTACCCTCCTACCCCCATAAAATACAACCAATAATACACACACACTTTGTGGATGTTGGGACCAGCTCCCGGCATGCACCAGTGAAAGAGAGAGGCCCGCAGAAGCTCGGAAGAACTCCCTCCATCCGTGCCTTCCTCCGTTTCACATCTTCTCCCTGTCTCTCTCCCTCCCTTTCCTTGCATCTCCCTGCGTCTTTACGTATACCCAGTCAGTGACGGCTCTGGTCACGTGATGCCTTAATATGGGCTTATCCATATATGTTCATCCACGTCACTAATGTGATGCCCGCACTGTTGCGGAGCTGGTACTTACGACGGGCACTTATTGTTTTATCAGTACTGCGTACCTGACTCTACCGGCCTACTTTCAACACTAGTACAATATGTGCTTCACTACGAGTGAGTGGGGAATATTGGCATCACACAGTCACTGTTGAATATGCCATTCAATCCATTTTGAAAATAGTAATGCAATGTGGTTTTGTTTTGTTTGCTTTTTGCAGTAATGAAGAATGGAAAAGTTATATTAAAATTAAATTGGAGGGGGACTAGATTCAGCATTTCATCATGAACTCTGCACTTGTGAGAATTTAACTTCTTGAATACCCTGACAGGTACACGCAACATTAAGACTATAATCTGCTGTGCAAGCTTTCGTGCTATACCTCCCCCTCAGGTTTTGATTTATACATTTGCTGCCTCAATTCATGTCCTCTAATATTTGAAAGCTCTCTCCTAGCATTTTCTCTTTACCACAGAACGTCATCCCAATGTAACCTCTCTCTTGTTCTTTCTGCTTGCTGTTTCCTCACTCCTCTGTTAAACTTTTCTAATTTCTCTAACTTCCACACTCCTGCTTTTATCCACATGTTCTCCTCTTTCCTTCCCCTACCTTTGCATGTGTCTACACACTGCACCATTTGTACAGACCTCTATTGCAGCTATTTCTGCACTGCTCAATGAAAAGCACTCTTTAATATCCTATTCTCTGTGCCCCCTCTCTCTGCGCCCCCTCTTTTGGCGCCTCCTCTCTCTGCGCCCCCTCTCTCTGCGCCTATCTGTCTCATTCTCTCTACGTCCCTCTCTCTCTACATAGAGCTATCTCTGTCTCTCTCTACACCTATCTCTGTGTCTCCTTCTATGTTTGCTGATGTGTGGGATATCTCTTATAATCTTGAACCTGCTCATATACACATCGGGCCTCCCTGCCTCTGCCTCCCTGCTAAGAGTGTTAACCTATCTAATGTAATCCACATTCCTTTCCTTACTTTTCTCTTCCCTTCTCCTATGCCATCTGGAATGTCCGTTCTCTGACTAACAAGGCTCTAGTTGTACATGACCTCTTCTGCTCTCATCATTCACAATCAGTCATTCCCCTCACCCCATCTTACCTGTCCCACTGATTTGCCTCTGCTTAATTAAACTCTCCTCTGACATCTACTCTAACCTCTCTGCTCTCTCTCTCTTTCCGCTTAAACTAACAATCTTATTAACTCTTACAATGCTATCCTCCTATCTATATGCCCCCTCTAGGCTCTGACACACTTGTCCCTCTAGCCCACACCCTTGGCTAAATTCCCAAACATGTTCATCACACTTCCACTCGCTGTTCTTAATGCCTATGAAGGAAATCACACAATTGATATTTGATTTTTCTACAGTAAAAATGTCTCCAGTCCTGTATAAAGCTGCTCTCTGGGGCCAAACCACACTACTTTTTTTTCACATTCATCAACACTCAAATTTAATTTACGCTGTCTTTTTTTCCCTGTATTTGACTCCCTCCACTAACCTTCTCCTCACACTTGCCATCCTTCCTTCACTTCTCCTCAAGCATTTGACTACTTCAGAGGCAAGGTGGATGCCACCCACAAGGAGATTCCTTCTGCCCCTTCCCCCTTCTCTCCTTCTACCTAATTCTCCTTCTGCATTTGACTCCTTTTCTTCTCTTACAGAGCTGGAAGCTAATCATCTTCTCTTCTCCCTCTACCACATGCCCTCTAGATCGTATCCCCTCACACCTTACTGCATCTCTTAGTCCCCACTCTCACCCACATCTTCAATTCCTCCCTATTCTCTGGCTCTTTACCCTCTTACTTTAAGCCTGTAGTGGTCACCCTTTTCTCAGAAACAACCTACACCCTATGTGCCTTACTAACTACCACCCTGTATCCCTCCTGCTGTTTGTCTCCTAATTGCTAGAATGTCAACATTCTTAAATCACATTCCCTCCTGGATCCTTTACAACCTGCCTTTCGTACAGCTCGTTCTACAGACTGTGCTTAAAGCAAATTCCCAAGGTCACTTTTCCCTACTAATCCTACTTGATCTATCTGCTGCATTTGATGCTCTCAATCACTCTCCTCCTTCATATTCTAAACTCTCTCTTGGTATCCGTAACACAGTTCTATCCTGGTTTTCATCATAACTTTCCTGTCACACATTCTCCATCTCTGTTGCTAACATGTCTTCGTCTTCTATTGATCTGTCTGTGGGTATACATCAGGGCTCTGTTCTGAGATCTCTCTTTCTCTCTACATACTATCATTTGGTGACCTCATCAACTCTTTGTGACAATCCTATAAATAACAAATACAAATATCAGGTCATGGGAATAAGTGATTTGGACATAAAAGTAACATTTCGGAAGTGTGGACAACTAATACATCTTGTAGATTGCCTTTACAGTGTGATGTCATTGATTCAGTAGATTGTGTGCAGACCAGGACTGCAGTACAGTGTCACTCACATGGATGACTTGCGTGGTAGAAGCTCAAGAACAAGGATGTCAAACTCCAGTCCTCGAGGGCAGCAAACAGGCCAGGTTTTCAGGATATCCCTACTGAAAACCTGGCCTGTTTGGGACCCTCGAGGACTGGAGTTTGACATGCATGCTCTAGAAGGAGCACCGCTGTGGGTGGGAGGTGGATTTGCTTTGCATCAAATGGTTTGGAGCAAGGTTTATTGTATGTATTATCATAATAATGCAATGCTTAACTTTTATTTCAGGAGGGATGACTGCAGAACAGAAGTGAATATTGAAGCCATGTGTTCCTTTTCTTGCAAAAGAGAAAATTTGAAGGACAGTTGAAGAGAAGGAAAATTACTACACAGAGACAGATAAGCAATGTGTATATTTCTCATTTACCATTTAGTATTTGTCGTTTTATTGACTCCACACAATCCGGCTGCTACGGGTTTCACATTGAATATTTTCATCTCTACTCTACCCCTTCCTGTGATCTGAACCATGCAAGTTTTCGTTGATTCAATACATCATGAGTAGAGGGTGGCTACAGTATGAAGTAAAGACCCAAGGACCACATCTACTACCATTCATAACAAGAACATGTGCAGTAGCGCACAGCTGCAGTTCTATGTGATTGTTATGAAAGGTTGAGGTGGTTCAATTCTATGAATCTGGAGTGGGATGGATCCTGTTTGCATCATATGGTTTCATCTAGGCCAGTAGATTATATAACTCTCAGTACAGGTTACACATGGCATCAGTATTAGTGATTTAAAGAGGAGGAAAGCTTCAATGTGGAGAACAAAGCCAAGTAATGTTGAAGTTACTCCTTTTACCATTTACTTGGTCAGTCTGTACTGTAACTCTCCACACAGCTGCTAAGGATCTTCCATTTTAAATACTTTCACCTCCTATTCTGCACTGCTTTGCTGCCCATTATTCAGAGATGCGTTCCAGTCATGTTTAGCACTCTGAATCTCTCTGCAGTCATTGGTTCAGCACATCATGGGTAGAGCATGGCTACAGATACAGCAAGCTATTATTATTTTACCGGCTGATCATCCATAATATTGCATTAAAACATAGAATATCACTTAATTTCCAAAAGATTCAGTGATGCTGATAATGCAGAATCTCACAACATTTCCCATCATAATGCCATAATGCACAAGTGGGAGAAATAATCCTTGCTATATCTGTACATTGTGTGACGTATTACCTCCATGACCAATGAGAGCAAGTACATCTTCTGTATAGAGCGGCTGTGTTATGATGCAGTTATTGATCATCATTGACATAATCACAAGAATCTTATGCAAAGGGAAATTGTCCGCAGCGAAGTGAGATTTCAGCCCCCAAACGTCTGTAATATTAATGCAATGTCTTACTTTTGTTGCAGTGAACACTGAAGAGACGGATCTACTACAACACTGTACAGGATGAGCATACGCTACAAGCAGCAAAATGATCTTGCAGTTGACAGTATGTTGTTCTGGTAATGTGCACAATTATTATTTATGGGCTACACACCACAGTGCTGGACATATTCTGTTAACTTCAACTCTACTCCTAACATGGAGATGTCTTCCTGGTGTTACTGATTCAGTACATCATATGCACAGTGTGGTTATGATATGATGGATTGATTTAATGAACCCACCAACCAATGATGACATCTGCATCATCTTCTGTAAAGTGCAGCTACAGCATGATATTATCAGCATTTGGTGCGGTATAATCAGAGGTATCTATGTGCTTTTGTGCCTGTTTTAAGTCCTCCAGCTTAACGCCCCTACACCTCCCACTACACAGGCATACTTACTTATGCATACACTGACATCTGGCATACCTACACACACCCCAGGGCCACTTCCTTCCCCTGATGTCAGGGAGAGGATGGGCATGCAGAGTGCAGTAAGTCTCCACGTTACTCTGGCCAACAGTCTTGGCCTACCTCCAGCATCTGTCACCCACAACATCTGTTCCCTCCTTGTAAAGTGCTGAACTATCTCACCTGGGTCAGTGCTATAGCTGATCACAGTGCCCGATCAGGATGTCACTGTGACAGGCAGCAGTGCAGATTGACCGGTCAATCAATGCAGTGCCACAACATATGCACTAAATGAGATTTCCGTGCCCCCAGTCAGGTTACTCCCTGGGCAGTGACCCTGCTCACACCCTCCCCTAGTTCCACCTCTGATCACAATTATCTCTCTTGGAGAGTGTAGCAAATTGGAGTTGGGGGAATCTCACCTCTGCCATGCATGGTCACAATCTGGGCACAGGACCCAAATAGTGGGCAATGTGGCACTTCTTACAGTAGAGAATAAGTAACTTTATTCTTTACTTGTGTATTAAGGACCTTATTTGCATTAAATTCAGTCCACATGGGACCAAGACTTTCTGGCTTACTGAACAAAGTGGAATTGTTTCGTAGAGGGTGGAGAATTGTATTTTATCTGAAATTACCCCCTCTGCACAAAATACAAACAATTATACCCATACAAGTACCTTGTGGAAGTTGTTGCCCTCTATCTTCCTGTGGTCTCTCCCTGTTTCTCACCGTGCCTCCTCCCATTTCCTTGCACCTCTGCATCTCCGCATATATCCCTATACTCAGAGCCGGCTCCGGTCAGTGACATGGGATGCCCAAATATGAGCATATCCATATATGGGCATCCATGCCACTGACCGGAGCCCGCTCTGTTGCGGATATGGAGAGAGACTGGGAGATTTACATCCCCTTATAATTCATATGGTGCATAGTACCGGCACGTATTGTTTTACCGGTACTGTGTACCTTCCTACTTTCACACTGGTACAGTATATACTGCAGTGGGACTGAGAGGGATATATTGGTAACACATAGTCATTGTTGGGGGAATTCAATCCATTTTGAAAATAGTAATGAAATGTTTTTTACTTTTCTTTTTTTTCAGTAATGAAGAATGAAACATTTCTGTTAAAATTGAATTGGAGGTGAACTGGATTCATCATCAACTCTGCACCAGTGTGAATTGATGTTCTTTAATGTTCTGATAAGGTACATGCAACATCTCTTCCTCAACCCCTGCACCACTCTCTGCCTCTTGCCTCTCTCTCTCCACCTCCCTGCTAAGCGTATTAACCCATCTAATGTAATCCACATTCCATGTCTCACTTTACTCTTCACTTCTCACGTGCCCTCTGGAATGACTGCTCTCTGACTAACAAGGTCTATTTGTACATGACCTCTTCTGCTCTCATCCACCACCTCTCATTCCCCTCACCCCTGTCCTACTCGATACCTCAGCTTAATTGAACTCTCTCCTCTGACATCTACCCTTATCTCTAACCTCTCCTCACTTTCTGCTTAAACTAACTATCTTGTTAACTTTTACAATGCTATCATCTCCTCCTCCTCCCTCCTCCTCCTCCCTCCTCCATCATATATATGCCCCTTCTAGGCTCTGACACACTCATCCCTCTAAGGCCATGATTATCATGGGCACATGCTTGGTCATCCACAGTGTGTGCGAGCGATGCAGAGCCGCCTCGGACCTCAGTGCAGGGATTGCTGCATACCCCCAGCATCTGTCACCCACAAACAATACACACACTAATACTCCCCACAATACACACTATAATACCTCCTCAATACTAATCTCCCCAATAATATTATAGCTCCAAACACAATATACACAACACCCTTACACAAGATACACAATCTAGTACTCTCCTCTGCACCTCTACACACAATATAATACTCCCACACACACAATATACACACTACCCTCCTACCCCCATAAAATACAACCAATAATACACACATACTTTGTGGATGTTTGGACCAGCTCCCGGCATGCACCAGTGAAAGAGAGAGGCCCGCAGAAATTCGGAAGAACTCCCTCCATCCGTGCCTTCCTCCGTTTCACATCTTCTCCCTGTCTCTCTCCCTCCCTTTCCTTGCATCTCCCTGCGTCTTTACGTATACCCAGTCAGTGACGGCTCTGGTCACGTGATGCCTTAATATGGGCTTATCCATATATGTTCATCCACGTTATACATCATCATATATCATCAACTCTGCACCAGTGTGAATTGACGTTCTTTAATGTTCTGACAAGGTACATGCAACATCTCTTCCTCTACCCCTACACCACCCTCTGCCTCTTGCCTCTCTCTCCACCTCCCTGCTAAGCGTATTAACCCATCTAATGTAATCCACATTCCTTGTCTCACTTTACTCTTCCCTTCTCACGTGCCCTCTGGAATGTCTGCTCTACGACTAACATGGTCTATTTGTACATGACCTCTTCTGCTCTCATCATCCACCACTTCTCATTCCCCTCACCCCTGTCCTACTCGATACCTCAGCTTAATTGAACTCTCTCCTCTGACATCTACCCTTATCTCTAACCTCTCCTCACTTTCTGCTTAAACTAACTATCTTGTTAACTCTTACAATGCTATCATCTCCTCCTCCCTCCTCCTCCATCATCTATATGCCCCTTCTAGGCTCTGACACACTCATCCCTCTAAGGCCGTGATTATCATGGGCACACGCTTGGTCGTCCACAGTGCGTGCGAGCGATGCAGGGCCTCCCACGTCGCCTCGGACCTCAGTGCGGGGATTGCTGGAGCGACAGGCATGCGCTAACTTTGCCTTCTGTTGCGTGCTTACTATAGACGCAGCCTAACCCATGCATTGGTTTAATTCACAAGCACGCTCTCATCACACTTCATCACATCACACTGCTGCTCTTAACACCTATGGAGGAAATCTCACAGTCTGATTTTCTACACTAAACCTTTGTCCTGTTCTGTAAAACTCTGCTCCTTTTTTTAAGGTCAAACACTACTTTTTCCTCACTCATCAACACTCCAATTTCATTCACACTGTCTTCTATGTATTTGAGTCCCACCACTGACTTTCTCCTCCCACTTAACATCCATCCTTTATTTCTCCTCAAGCCTTTGCTCACTTGAGGCAAGGTGGATGCCATCCACAAGTAGATTCGTTCTCTCCCTTCCCCCTCTCTCTTTTTCTATCTAGATCTCATTGCACTCTTGACTCCTTTTCTCCTGTCACAAAGCTGGAACCTGATCTTCTCTTCTCCCTCTACCACATGCCCTCTCAATCCTATATTCTCACTCTCACCCACATCTTCAATTCCTCCATATCCTTTGGCTCTTTCAACTCTTCCTTTTAAGCATGCAGTGGTCACCCCTATTCTCAAAAATAACCTTGACCTTGTGTGAATTTCTAACTATCGCCCTGTATCCGTCCTACCATTTGCCTCCTAATTGCTAGAACGTCTTGTGATCTCCCGTTTGATCAACATTCTTAAATCACATGCTCCTCTGGGCCCTTCACAATCTGCCTTTCCCAATGTAACCAATTATGTACATAAAGAAAATTCCCAAGGTCCATTTTACTTACTAATCCTGCTTGATCTCTCTTCTGCTTTTGATACTGTCAATCACTCTTCTCATTCATATTCTAAACTCTTTCTTCGTATCCGCAGCAAACTTATATCCTGGTTTTCATCATACTTCTCCATCACACATTCTCCATCTCTGTTGCTAACGTGTCTTTGTCTCCTGTTGTTTTGTCTGTTGGTATACCTCAGGACTCTGTTCTGGGACCTCTCTCACTACATACTATCACTAGTTGACCTTATCAACTATTTTGGCCCTTGATATCATCTCTATGCAGATGATACACACACCTATCCACCCTACCGTCACTCCTGCAATTTATTTCCTAGTTTCGGGTCGCCTCCTGGCTATATCCTCCATGGATGACACTCTTCTGCCTTAAACCTAATGTCTAAAACTGAGCTCCTCATATTTCCCCCTAAATCTGGCCTAATATCACCTTTCTCCATCGCAGTAAACAGTACTACCATCATCCTGTCATGAAAGCACATTGCCTAGGAGTAACATTTGACTCTTCCCTTTCCATCTTCATTCACGACACTGGCTAAAGTTTGTCGATTCTTTCTCTGTAATATTTCCAAGATTTGCCCTTTTCTCTGTCAATCTACTGCTAAAACGCCAATGCATGCCCTTATCGTATGGGTTAACATACTGCTAACAGGGCTCCCTGCTTCACAACTTTCTCATTTGCAATCTATCCAAAACTCTGCTGCTTGAATAATTTCCCTTTCTCCCACAACAGTATCTGCTCATCTCCTCCTCCTCCTTAAATCCCTCTCCTTGCTTCCCATCAAGTTTCAGATCACCTACAAAGTTCTCCTCCTTACCTTTTTGTTAAGGTTCTCTATTAGTGGTGTACCGAGTACCCGGCGTTACCCGACACATTTCCAGCTACCCGGACATTACTCGAAACCGGCCACTGAGAAGTGGACTTGGCCGGGTAATACCCGGCGTCGGGTAATATCAGGGCAGCTGGAAATAATCTTTTATACTTACCTTTCCTAAGACATCTAGGATCAGCAGCAGCAGTCCTCTGATGTTGGCAGCATCAGAGGTGTCTTCACCTGGCGGGGGGAGCTGCAGGAATCACTTCCACAGCACCGAAGCAGGTAAGCTGTGTCTGTGAGCCTGCAGCTCCCCCGCCGGCTGAAGACACCACAGATGCTGCCACCGTCACAGGACTGCTGCTGATCCTAGATGTCACCGCCACCCGGAAGGTAAGTGCCAAACCGTGTACCCGACCGGGTAGAACCTTTCATTTTGGCCGGGTACCCGTTACCCATTTTTTTATAGTTGAGGACCCAGTCCAACACTATTCTCTATTCATCTGCTCCTTCCTACATATCATCTTTGGTCTCGTTATGCCCTTCCTCGTCTCCTAAGCTCTACTAATAACTGTCTCCATTATACTTCTTACACCCCTACTGCGCACTCGCTCTCTCTTGCCTGAAACCCTTTCCCATCAATTTACCTGTGAAACTCACACACACTCAGTATATGCCAACATACCCTCTTCCACCCACATTTAAGATCAACCTTAAAATTCACAACTTAAATGAAGCATTTCAATAGCTTTTACTCGTTGCTACTGTCACTCATTCAGTCACTAACTATTGTTCCCAAGAAGTGCTTTATACTACAAGTACCCACCATTAAGGACAAGCATTGTCATCTACTGCACTTGTTCCCCCACCTGTTGTCTCTCTGTAAGTCTCCTTACATTTCTCTTAGATTGTAAACTACCCAGGACAGGGATTTACTTTCCTATTGTCTGTTTTTGTTTGTTGAACTTATTGTATAATAATTTCCTGTACTTTTTGGTCTCTCTTGTAAAGCGCTGAGTACACAATGGGTGGTATATAAATAGAGATATATGCAGAGTCTAGAGACAAGGCACACGTGTATAGGTAGCTACAGTTTATCCGGGACCGTATGCATCCTTGAAGTGCCTGTCCCAGTTATTTTCTATTGATTGCAATGTAGGAGTGTCTGTCCTGTCTTATTTTTTTTATTATTATTATTATTATTATATATACAAAGATATATACAAAGATTGTTTCCTGTCGTTAGCATGACATTGTGTGACACAGTGTGATGTCATTGATTCAGTAGATTGTGTGCAGACCGGGACTGCAGTACAGTTTCACTGACATGAATAACTTGTGTGGTAGAAGCTCTAGAAGGAGCACAGCTGTGGGAGGGAGGTGGATTTGCTTTGTATCACATGGTTTGGAGCAAGGTTCATTGTATGTATCGTCAATAATAATTATAATAATAATAATGCAATGCTTAACTTTTTTATTTCAAGAGGAAAGACTGCAGAACAGAAGTGAATATTGAAGCCATGTGTTCATTTTCTTGCAAAATAGAAAATTGAAGGACAGTTGAAGAGGAGGAAAATGACTACACAGAGACAGATAAGCAATGTGTATATTTCTCATTTAGTATTTGTCGTTTTATTGACTCCAAAAAATCCGGCTGCTAAGGGTTTCGCATTGGACATATTCACCTCTACTCCACCCCTTCCTGTGACCTGTACCATGCAGATTTTTGTTGATTCAATACATCATGAATAGAGTGTGGCTACAGTATGAAGTACTGACCCAAGGACCACATCTACTACCATTCATAACAAGAACATGTGCAGTAGCGCACTGCTGCAGTTCTATGTTATTGCTATGAAAGGTTGAGGTGGTGCAATCATATGAATCTTGAGTGGGAGGGATCCTGTTTGCATCATTTAATTTGATCTAGGCCAGTAGAGTATATAACTCTCAGTACAGGTTACATATGGCATCAGTATTAGTGATTTAAAGAACAGAAAAACAGGAGTGGAGAACAAAACCAAGTAATGTTGAAGTTACTACTTTTTACTATTTACTTGGTCAGTCTGTACTGTCTACTCCCCACACAGCTGCTAAGGGTTTCCATTTGAGATACATTCACCTTCTACTCTGCACTACTGTGCTACCCTCTATTCAGAGATGAGTTCAAGTCATGTTTACCACTCTAAATCGCTCTGCAGTCATTGATTCAGCACATCATGGGTAGAGCATGGCTATAGATACAGCAAGCTTTATTTTACCCTAATATTGCATTAAAAAATAGAATATCACTCAGTTTCCTACAGATTTACTGATGCTGATAATGCAGAATCTCACCCTCCCATCATAATACACCAGAGGAAGAAATAATCCTTGCTATATATGTACATTGTGTGACATATTGCCTCCATGACCATTGATGGCAAATACATATTCTGTATAGAGCAGCTGTGTTATGATGTAGTTGTTATTGATCATCATTGAGATATAATCACAAGAATCTTATGCAAAGGGAAACTGTCATTAGCATAGTGGGATTTCAGCCCCCAAACTTCTGTAATATTAATGCAATGTCTTACTTTTATTGCAGTGAACACCGAAGAGACGGATCTACTACAACACTGCACAGGACAAGAGTATACACTACAAGCAGCAAAATGATCATGCAGTTGACAATATGTTGTTCTGGTAATGTGCACAATTATTATGTATGGGCTCCACACCACAGTGCTGGACATATTTTGTTAACTTCAACACTACCCCTACCATGGAGATGTCTTCCTGTGATTGGTGTTACTGATTCAGTACATCATATGCACAGTGTGGCTATTATATGATGGATTGATTTAATGAACCCACCAAACACTGATGACATCTGTATCATCTTCTGTAAAGTGCATCTACAGCAGGATATTATCAGCATTTGGGGTGATATAATCAGAGGCATCTATGTGCTTTTGTGCTGGGTAAAGTCCTCCAGCTGAACCGCCCCCCGCCCCCCACCCCCCTACACCTCCTGCCACACAGGCAAACTTACTTACACACACAGCACACTTACTTATGCACACTGACACTTGGCATACCTACACACACACCCCACAGCCACTGGCATGCATGCAGAGTCCTGGGCATGCAGGATGGGCATGCAGAGTACAGAATATCTCCACCTTGCTCTGGCCCGTACTCTTGGCCTACCCCCAGCATCTGTCACCCACAACCTCTGTTCCCTCCCTGTAAATTGCTGCACTAACACACCTTGGTCAGCGCTGCAACCGATCACAGCACCGGATCATGTCACTGTGATAGGAAGCAGTGCTAATTGACCGGTCAATCAATGCCACGTGGCAACATACGCACCAAAAGAGATTTCCATGCCCCCTGACAGGCTACTCCCTGGGCAGTGACCCTGCTCATCTTCCACCTCTGATCACAATATTCTCTCTTGGAGAGTGTAGCAAATTGGAGTTGGGGGAATTTCACCTCTGCAGTGCATGTAGAGTCCTGTATGCAGAGTACAGAAAGTCTCCACCTTAGTCTGGCCCGTACTCTTGGCCTACCCACAGCATCTGTCACCCACAAATAATACATACACTAATACTCCCCACAATACACACTTTAATACCTCCTCAATAATAATCTCCCCAATAATATTATAGTCTTAAACACAATATACACAATACCCCCTAACACAAGATACCCAATCTAACACTCTCCTCTGCACCTCAACATAATATACACACTATAATACCCTACACACAATATAATACTCCCACACACACACACAATATACACACTATCCTCCTACCGCCATAAAACACAACCAATAATACACACACACTTTGTGGATGTTGGGACCAGCTCCTTGCATGCACCAGTGAAAGAGAGAGGCCTGCCATCCGTGCCTCCCTCCGTTTCCCATCTTCTCCCTGTCTCCCTCCCTTTCTTTGCATCTCCCTGCATCTTTGCGTATACCCAGTCAGTGACGGCTCCGGTCACGTGATGCCTTAATATGGGCTTATCCATATATCTGTTGCAGAGATGGAGAGAGACCTGGAGATTTTACATTTCCTTATAATTCATATTGGTACTTAGTACGGGCACTTATTGTTTTATCAGTACTGGGTACCTGACCGTACTGGCCTACGAGTGAGAAGGCAATATTGGCATCACACAGTTACTGTTGAATATGTCATTCAATCCATTTTGAAAATAGTAATGCAATGTGGTTTTGTTTTGTTTGCTTTTTGCAGTAATGAAGAATGAAAAAGTTATATTAAAATTAAATTGGAGGGGAACTGGATTCAGCATTTCTTCATGAACTCTGCACTTGTGAGCATTGACCTTCTTGAGTGCCCTGACAGGTACACGCAACTTTAAGACTATAATCTTCATCAACTGCTGTGCAAGCTTTCGTGCTATACCTCCCCCTCCGGTTTTGATTTATACATTTGCTCTCTCAATTCATGTCCTCTAATATCTGGAGGCTCTCTCCTAGCATTTCTCTCTACCACAGCACGTCATCCCAATGTAACCTCTCTCTTGTTCTTTCTGTTTACTGTTTCCTCACTCCTCTGTAAAACTTTTCAAATTTCTCTAACTTCCACACGCCTGCTTTTATCCACATGTTCTATACACTTTCCTTCCCCTACCTTTGCATGTGTCTACACAAAGCACCATTTGTACAGACCTCTATTGCAGCTATTTCTGCACTGCTCAATGAAATGCACTCCTGCACATCCTATTCTCTTCCACCTTCCCTCATTCTCTACGCCCCCCTCTCAAAGCCCCATCTCTCTATGTCTCCTCTCTCTACGCCTATCTGTCTCATTCTCTTGACGCCCTTCTCTCTCTACATATCCCTATCTCTGTCTCTCTCTACACCTATCTCTGTGTCTCCTTCTATGCTCGCTGATGTTGGGGGATATCTCTTATAATCTTGGACCGGCTCATATACACATCAGGCCTCCCTACTAAGAGTGTTAACCTATCTAATGTAATCCACATTCCTTTCCTTACTTTTCTCTTCCCTTCTCCTGTGCCCTCTGGAATGTCCACTCTTACTAACAAGGCTCTAGTTGTACATAACCTCTTCTGCTCTCATCAGTCACAATCAGTCATTCCCCTCACCGCATCTTACCTGTCCCACTGATTTGCCTCTGCTTAATTAAACTCTCCTCTGACATCTACTCTAACCTCTCTTCTCTCTTCTCTCTCTTTCTTTCTGCTTAAACTAACAATCTTATTAACTCTTACAATGCTATCCTCCTATCTATATGCCCCCTATAGGCTCTGACACACTCATCCCTCTAACCCACACCTTTGGCTAAATTCCCAAACACACTCATCACACTTCCACTCGCTGTTCTTAATACCTACGGAGGAAATCTCACACTTTGTTTGATTTTTCTACAGTAAAAATGTCTCCTGTCCTGTATAAAGCTGCTCTCTAGGGCTAAATACACTACTTTTTTCCACACTCATCAACACTCAAATTTAATTTACGCTGTTTTTTTCTCTGTATTTGACTCCCTCCACTGACCTTCTCCTCCCACTTGCCATCCTTCCTTCACTTCTCCTCAAGCATTTGACTACTTCAGAGGCAAGGTGGATGCCACCCAAAAGGAGATTCCTTCTGTCCCTTCCCCCTTCTCTCCTTCTACCCAAATCTCCTTCTGCACTTGACTCCTTTTCTTCTCTTACAGAGCTGGAAGCTAATCATCTTCTATTCTCCCTCTACCACATGCCCTCTAGATCGTATCCCCTCACACCTTACTGCATCTCTTAGTCCCCACTCTCACCCACATCTTCAATTTCTCCCTATTCTCTGGATTTTTGCCCTCTTACTTTAAGCCTGTAGCGGTCACCCTTTTGTCAGAAACAAACTACACCCTATGTGCCTTACTAACTACCGCTCTGTATCCCTCATGCTGTTTGCCTTCTAATTGCTAGTGTCAACATTCTTAAATCACATGCCCTCCTGGATCCTTTACAACCTGCCTTTCGTACAGCACGTTCTACAGACTGTGCTTAAAGCTAATTCCCAAGGTTTTTCCCTACTAATCCTACTTGATCTATCGGCTGCGTTTGATGCTCTCAATCACTCTCCTCCTTCATATTCTAAACTCGCTCTTGGTATCAGTAACAAAGTTCTATCCTGGTTTTCATCATAACTTTCCTGTCACACATTCTCCATCTCTGTTGCTAACATGTCTTCGTCTTCTATTGATCTGTCTGTGGGTATACATCAGGGCTCTGTTCTGAGATCTCTCTTTCTCTCTACATACTATCATTTGGTGACTTCATCAATGCTTTTGGCCTTAGATATAATCTCTATGCGGATGATACACACACAAATCTATCCACCCCTGTTCTCACTCCTGCAATCCAGTCCCTACTCTTGGGTTGTCTCCTGGCTATATGCTCATGGATGGCACTCCACTGCCTTAAACTTAATGTCTAACACTGGGCTCATATTATCCCCTTTCTCCATCACAGTAAACAGTACTACCATCTATCTTGTCATCAAACATGTTGCATAGGAGTAACATTTGGCTCTTCAATTCCATCTCCATTCACATGCACGGCTATGGGTAAAATGTGTTGCCTCTTTCTCTGTAATATTGCCAAGATCTTCCCTTTCCCCTCTCAACCTACTGCTAAAACTCCAATGTATACTGTTATCCTATAGGTTATTTTAACATACTACTAACAGGCCTCCATGCTTCACAACTTTCTCCTATGCAAAACTCTGCTGCTTGAATTATCTCACTTTCTCCCACAACAGTCTCTGCTCATCTCCTTAAATCCCTGTCCTGGCATCCCATCAAGTTTTTGTATCACCTACAAAGTTCTCCTCCTTACCTTTTTGTTAAGGCTCTCCATTAATCTGCTCCTTCTTGCATATCATCTTTGATCTCTCGTTATGCCCTTGCTTGTCTCTTGCACTATAACCATAACTGTCTCCTGTAAACTTCTTTCACCTCTACTGTTCTCTCACTTGCCTGAAACCATTTTCCATCACTGCACCGTACATGTGAAACTTCCTCACACTCAGTATATGCCAACATAACCTCTTCCACCCACATGTAAGACCAATCTTAAAATTCACGACTTAAATCAAGCATTTCAAAAACTTTGACTCGTGGCTACTGTCCCACACCCACACCCACAGTCACTGCTAACAACTATTGTTCCCAAGATGTGCTTTCTACTAATTGTACCCACCATTAAGGACAAGCATTGTCATCTACTGCACTTCTTCCCCCAACTGCTGCCTCTCTTTAAGTCTTCTAACATTTCTATTAGATTGTAAAGTTCCCAGGGCAAGGATTTACTTTCCTATAATCTGTTTTTATTTGTCGCACTTATTTTTTAATTATTTTTCCCCTCTCCCCTAATGATATACATATAGGTTTTCCTGTCATTTGCATGACAGAGTTATTATGGTTAACTATTGCATCATGTAGACTGCCTTTTCAGTGTGATGTAATTGATTCAGTACTTTGTGTGCAGACTGTGACTGCAGTACAGTGTCACGAACATTAATGACTTGTGTGGTAGAAGCTCTAGAAGGAACACAGCTATGGGAGGGAGGTGGATTTACTTTGGATCACATGGTTTGGCGCAAGGTTCATTGTATGTATGATCATAACCATGCAATGCTTAACTTTTATTTCAGGAGGGAAGAACAGTGAATATTGAAGCCATGTGTTTCTTTTCTGTCAGAAGAGAAATTTTGAAAGACAGTTGAAGAGGAGGAAAATGACTACACAGAGACAGATAAGCAATGTGTATATTTCTCATTTAGTATTTGTCGTTTTGTTGACTCCACACAATCCAGCTGCTAAGGGTTTCGCATTGGACATATTCCCCTCTACTCTACCCTTCCTGTGATCTGTACCATGCAGGTTTTTGTTGATTCAATACATCATGAGTAGAGTGTGGCTGCTGTATGAAGTATTGACCCAAGGACCACATCTACTACCATTCATAACAAGAACATGTGCAGTAGCGCACTGCTGTAGTTCTATGTGTTTTATTAAAGGTTGAAGTGGTGCAATCATATGAATCTGGAGTGGGATGAATCCTGTTTGCATCATATGGTTTCATCTAGGCCAGTAGAGTATATCTCTCAGTACAGGTTACACATGGCATCAGTAGTAGTGATTTAAAGAACAGAAAAAACAAGAGAAACTTCAATGTTGATAACAAAGCCAAGTAATGTTGAAGATACTCCTTTAACTATTTATTTGATCAGTCTGTACTGTCTACTCCCCACACAGCTACTAAGTCTTCCATTTGAGATACATTCACCTCCTACTCTGCACTGCTGTTCTGTCCTCTATTCAGAGATGAGTTCCAGTCATGTTTACCACTCTGAATCACTCTGCAGTCATTGATTCAGCACATCATGGGTAGAGCATGGCTACAGATACAGTAAGCTTTATTTTACCGGCTGATCATCCATAATATTGCATTAAAACATAGAATATTACTCAGTTTCCAAAAGATTCAGTGATGCTAATAATGCAGAATCTTACAACACATCCCATCATAATGCACCAGAGGAAGAAATAATCCTTGCTACACTACCGACACGTTTTATTGAAGCACGGCTAGCACCGCAAGCCGGGGGATGCCCCGGCGTGCTAGCCGCACTCCCTCAGCGTGCCGCGCATCACCGATGCACGGTCACGCGTCATCGGGTGCCTGCGCCCCCTGCACGCGCGTCCAGGGCTCCCCGAGGGAGCACTGGTGTCCCGCGATGTGGGGGACAGCGGCAGGGGGTTCCGGGGGACCCGACGGACCCGGCAGCGGAAGGGAGAAAGCCCCGATCGGAGGGCGCTCCTCCGCTGCTTCGGCGTGCGCCCGGCACCCTCCGGCGCGCGCCAGGTTACTGCTGCGGCCAAGAACGGGCAAATGCTCGAATAAACTCGGCCGCAGCAGTATATCTGTACATTGTGTGACGTTTGGCCTCCATGACCATTGATAGCAAATACATATTTTGTATTGAGCGGCTGTGTTATGATGTAGTTGTTATTGATCATCATTGAGATATAATCACAAGAATCTTATGCAAAGGGAAAATGTCTGCAGCATAGTGGGATTTCAGCTCCCAAACTTCTGTAATATTAATGCAATGTCTTACTTTTATTGCAGTGAACACTGAAGAGACGGATCTACGACAACACTGCACAGGACAAGAGCAAACACTACAAGCAGCAAAATGATCTTGCAGTTGCAAGTATGTTCTGTAATGTGCACAATTATTATTTATGGGCTACACACCACAGTGCTGGACATATTCTGTTAACTTCTACCCCTACCATGGAGATGTCTTCCTGTGATTGATTCAGTACATCATATGCACAGTGTGGCTATGATATGATGGATGGATTTAATGAACCCACCACCCACTGACATCTGCATCATCTTCTGTAAAGTGCAGCAGGATATTATCAGCATTTGGGGTGGTATAATCTGGGGCATCTATGTGCTTTTGTGCCTGGATAAGTTCCTCCAGCTGAACCACCCCCCTATACCTGCCACACAGGCATACTTACAGAGCACACTTACTTATGCACACTGACACTTGGAATACACACACACACACACACACACACACAGACACTGTCATGCATGCAGTGTCCTGTATGCAGAGTACAGAAAGTCTCCACCTTACTCTGGCCCGTACTCATGGCCTATCCCCAGCATCTGTCATCCACAACCTCTGTTCCCTCCCTGTAAAGTGCTGCACTAACACACCTGGGTCAGCGCTGCAGCTGATCACAGTGCCGGATCATGATGTCAATGGGATAGGCAGCAGAGCTGATTGACAAGTCAATCAATGCAGCTCCGCAATATATGCACCAAAAGAGATTTCTGTACCCCCTGTCAGGCTACTCCCTGGGCAGCGACCCTTCTCACCCCTCTCATTCCACCTCTGATCACAATAATCTCTCTTGGAGTGTGTAGCAAATTGGAGTTGGGGGAATCTCACCTCTGTAGTGCATGGTCACAATCTGGGCACTGTACCCAAATATTGGGCAATGTGGCACGTCTTACAGTAGAGAATAGAATAAGTAACTATATTCTTTACTTGTGTATTAAGGAACTTATTTGCAATAAAAATTCAGTCCACCTGGGACCAAGACTTTCTGGTTTTCTGAACAAAGTGGAATTGTTTTCCTATAATTTTATATTCTCTGAAATGTAACATCACAATAAAGTACTCCTATTTTTTTCCTTTGTGCTTTTTTATGGACTATTCCTTTATGTATTTCACTTAATGGGACTAATTACCTTACGATTAGATTTCACTTGTATTTTCTTGGGTTACTCTTTGGAATTTCTCTCTGTGTTCATTTATACTATCTTATTTAGAGCAGTCTTTGCCATTGGACCCCATTTCTTGCCAGAGAGATCTGTAACACAGAGTATTGAAGAGAGTACAGAACAGTGGTGAAGTAGATTTTTATGCTTCTAGGCAGCCTCCCTTCTCACCATGTATTCTGCCCCCGACGGTCTCTTGCACTGCTCCCTCCTACACCCACTCTCCTCACTCTTCCCTCCCCTCCCCGCTATCACTCAATGACCCCCTCTCATTCAATCCTGCTCCCTTACTCCCCCCTCACTCATTCTTCCTTCTGCACACACAATCCTCCCGAATATCACTCCCAAACAACACACACACTAATTCTCCCCACAATACACACTATAATACCTCCTTGTGACGATAGCTTCCACAGGCTTATTAATATTACACAAAAATAATTGGGTTTGAACTGAACGAGGCTTAAGATATAATAAATTGTATTTATTCCTTAGAATATAGGTGAACACAACAGATAATACAGTAACGAACAAGAAGTACACTTACTTAAGGGTTGGGGAATGAGAAGTATGATGTAGCATTTCTTTCAGCAGTGAGGAAATCATTCAGGTGATATCAGGTAACCATATCAGCAAACGAAGACAAAGGATATATGGGTGGACAGCAGTTTATAAACCATTCTCCTTCTATTCTTAACCTTAAGCACAGGGGATTGGTTTACAATTACCTCCAGCCACTCACTAACGTGGGAAAGCATTCTGACCCATGCCCCCCTGCTAGTTGGCACATGCGCAGTAGAACTCTGGGGGTCTCATTTCTGAAGCCCCACATTTACGTCAGGAATGCCAGACAGTCTACCATTTGGAGTTCTGGCAGGAAAACCTTTGTTGAAAGGTGTTAACTGGAACACTTAAGACCTGCCCTGGTTTGGGCTTCGGATAAACAGTGAGGGTGATAAAACTCTTTGAACAGCACTTAAATCCTAGACATAGCGGCGTCCCCAGGGCCATCTGCTACCTTATGGCCCAAAAGAATCTCTTCTGGGTCTTTGTCCATACCTTAAGATACACTATTAAGCATAAAACATAAACGTATTAAAATATCCGGTTCCGTTAGGTTTAGCAGGTCCAAACTTCCCAGTTCGCATTGCCAGAACTGGGACACCATATGGTCCAAAAAGCGACTTGCTACGACCTAAGAAACCGAAGTTACACCAATGCACATTAAATCATTTTAATACAAAAATCTCCATTGAAAAAGAAATCTCAGCTTTTCACTAAATCCCCATTGAAAACAACGGGCAGCTCCGCCATAGACTTTCAATGGTAAATCGCCGCCATTGAAGTCAATGGGGGTTTTCTGCCATTGAAGTTTATGGGAAAAGTCCCGAACTTCAAGGG